>NW_026645642.1:0-27962 GCF_949987535.1 Balaenoptera acutorostrata
GTTTCAGAACACACCGTACACTTCTCCAGAGTGGCTGTTGGCAATTTACATCCCACCCATCAGCGTAGCAAGGCTCCCATTTCTCCATGGCCGGTCCTGCATTTCTGGTTTGGACACTTTTTTCCGCATGGCCCTTTTGCCCGCTGGGAAGCGAGACTTCTTTGGAGCGCTGATTGGCCTTTCCAGGTTGCTTGGTTGGCCAAAAAGGGCGTATGCGTTTTTTCCTGAATATATTCAGGAAAAAACGCATACGCCCTTTTTGGCCAAGGGCATCATTGTCCACGTTTTGCCGCTTTTCATGTGCTTTCAAGGCGATTCGAATCTACCTCCTGAAATCTGTTTCCTGCAATTCTGCCTTGCTTTCAAAGCCTCTTCGTTGCCTTCCCTTAGTATATTTGTGGACGAGAGGTATCATTTAAAACTCTGCAGGTTTGTGAATTGCAGTGCCCCTGAGCTCCATTTTTCAACTCGCTTTTTTGGGAGCTGGCCGCAAAAGTGCAGGATTGCTTCAGGCCCTCTTCTGGTTCTGGGGGGCAGGCTGAGCTTGTGCTTAATTCTTATTCCTGATGGGAAAATAGAGTGACCTGTGCCTGTCCCAACACCTAGAGCTAGTCTCTCATTGGTTCCCCCTCTTCCCGTTCATCCTCAGGACAAATTGCAACCTGTACGGAACAGGAGGTTAAAGGTGCTGATTCTCCAAGGAGGGAGATGGCTAGTAAATCGGCTGGAATGGCGAACCCGAGGAAAGGAGATGAGAAATGAGGTGCGTTTTAGAAACCTTTCCCGATCACACGGTGTACCATCTTCTGGGTTTCTCATGCCTGTTTTCGACGTAGGAAGATGCCCTTGAACCTGGAGATTTGGGACCCATGGGATGGGTACCATGCAGTATTACTTGAAAGGGTCTGCGTTGGCTCACCCAACCTCACCGAACCTCTCAGCCCCAAGAGTGTCCACCCTTATGTCTCAATCAGCTGTGGGTCTAGATATGGTCAATCCAGGTTGCATCACAGCCCCTGAACGAATTTTGTAAGAATTTCTCTCTCTTTCACTGTCTTTGTTTCACGGGTTTTGAAAAGTAATTTATTTTTATAATGGGGTTTAGCTGCTTTTCACGGCTGTGTTTATGCCGCTTTACACCCCCTTGACTCACTTACGGAGAGATATCAATACATAGGTTTGAAGATTCTTCCTAGTCAGATATATTCTTGTGCGGTGAATAGGGGGTGTTGAGTCCAGTTCACTGAAAAAGGAATAGGTCTTGTCTCTTACATATTGGGTTTATGGAACGGTATCTGAGCTAATTGAAACCCTTGTTTTATGCATCACCCCACCTCACCTTTCCCGTTCAGCAGCCATAGTGTGTTTCCTAAACGTGTGACTCTGTTCTGTTTTGCAATTCAGTTCAAGTGTAGCGGTTTTTACATTCCCTCTAGAAGTGATATCTTTATGATAAGTGTCTTTTTCTGTGTGACTTATTTCACTTAGAATCGTCGTACCTAAATCCACTCATCGTGCTGCTACTAGCCTTATGACGTGGATTTCATGGCTGAGTGATATTCCATTGTACATGAGGACCCCAACTTCTTTATCCATTTTTCTCTTTCCTAGGATATTTAAGGTGTAATGAAGTGGGGGTTCTTGTCCACAGAGCAGCCCTAAACTTTGGGGTGCCTGTGTCTTGCTGATTTTTAGTTTTCCAATTTATACGCCCATGAGTGGAAGTGCCCTATGCTCTCCAAGCTGTGTTTTTTAGATATTTCAGAACACACCGTACACTTCTCCAGAGTGGCTGTTGGCAATTTACATCCCACCCATCAGCGTAGCAAGGCTCCCATTTCTCCATGGCTGGTCCTGCATTTCTGGTTTGGACACTTTTTTCCGCATGGCCCTTTTGCCCGCTGGGAAGCGAGACTTCTTTGGAGCGCTGATTGGCCTTTCCAGGTTGCTTGGTTGGCCAAAAAGGGCGTATGCGTTTTTTCCTGAATATATTCAGGAAAAAACGCATACGCCCTTTTTGGCCAAGGGCATCATTGTCCACGTTTTGCCGCTTTTCATGTGCTTTCAAGGCGATTCGAATCTACCTCCTGAAATCTGTTTCCTGCAATTCTGCCTTGCTTTCAAAGCCTCTTCGTTACCTTCCCTTAATATATTTGTGGACGAGAGGTATCATTTAAAACTCTGCAGGTTTGTGAATTGCAGTGCCCCTGAGCTCCATTTTTCAACTCGCTTTTTTGGGAGCTGGCCGCAAAAGCGCAGGATTGCTTCAGGCCCTCTCTCGTTCTGGGGGGCAGGCTGAGCTTGTGCTTAATTCTTCTTCCTGAGGCGAAAATAGAGTGACCTGTGCCTGTCCCAACACCTAGAGCTAGTCTCTCATTGGTTCCCCCTCTTCCCGTTCATCCTCAGGACAAATTGCAACCTGTACGGAACAGGAGGTTAAAGGTGCTGATTCTCCAAGGAGAGAGAAGGCTAGTAAATCGGCTGGAATGGCGAACCCGAGCAAAGGAGATGAGAAATGAGGTGCGTTTTAGAAACCTTTCCCGATCACACGGTGTACCATCTTCTGGGTTTCTCATGCCTGTTTTCGACGTAGGAAGATGCCCTTGAACCTGGAGATTTGGGACCCATGGGATGGGTACCATGCAGTATTACTTGAAAGGGTCTGCGTTGGCTCACCCAACCTCACCGAACCTCTCAGCCCCAAGAGTGTCCACCCTTATGTCTCAATCAGCTGTGGGTCTAGATATGGTCAATCCAGGTTGCATCACAGCCCCTGAACGAATTTTGTAAGAATTTCTCTCTCTTTCACTGCCTTTGTTTCACGGGTTTTGAAAAGTAATTTATTTTTATAATGGGGTTTAGCTGCTTTTCACGGCTGTGTTTATGCCGCTTTACACCCCCTTGACTCACTTACAGAGAGATATCAATACATAGGTTTGAAGATTCTTACTAGTCAGATATATTCTTGTGCGGTGAATAGGGGGTGTTGAGTCCAGTTCACTGAAAAAGGAATAGGTCTTGTCTCTTACATATTGGGTTTATGGAACGGTATCTGAGCTAATTTGAAACCCTTGTTTTATGCATCACCCCACCTCACCTTTCCCATTCAGCAGCCATAGTGTGTTTCCTAAACGTGTGACTCTGTTCTGTTTTGTAATTCAGTTCAAGTGTAGCGGTTTTTACATTCCCTCTCTAAGTGATATCTTATGATAAGTGTCTTTTTCTGTGTGACTTATTTCACTTAGAATCGTCGTACCTAAATCCACTCATCGTGCTGCTACTAGCCTTATGACGTGGATTTCATGGCTGAGTGATATTCCATTGTACATGAGGACCCCAACTTCTTTATCCATTTTTCTCTTTCCTAGGATATTTAAGGTGTAATGAAGTGGGGGTTCTTGTCCACAGAGCAGCCCTAAACTTTGGGGTGCCTGTGTCTTGCTGATTTTTAGTTTTCCCAATTTATACGCCCATGAGTGGAAGTGCCCTATGCTCTCCAAGCTGTGTTTTTTAGATATTTCAGAACACACCGTACACTTCTCCAGAGTGGCTGTTGGCAATTTACATCCCACCCATCAGCGTAGCAAGGCTCCCATTTCTCCATGGCTGGTCCTGCATTTCTGGTTTGGACACTTTTTTCCGCATGGCCCTTTTGCCCGCTGGGAAGCGAGACTTCTTTGGAGCGCTGATTGGCCTTTCCAGGTTGCTTGGTTGGCCAAAAAGGGCGTATGCGTTTTTTCCTGAATATATTCAGGAAAAAACGCATACGCCCTTTTTGGC
Organism: Balaenoptera acutorostrata; assembly: GCF_949987535.1. Classification (NCBI taxonomy): domain Eukaryota; kingdom Metazoa; phylum Chordata; class Mammalia; order Artiodactyla; family Balaenopteridae; genus Balaenoptera; species Balaenoptera acutorostrata. The sequence continues at coordinate 3,781 of NW_026645642.1, forward strand.
CAAGGGCATCATTGTCCACGTTTTGCCGCTTTTCATGTGCTTTCAAGGCGATTCGAATCTACCTCCTGAAATCTGTTTCCTGCAATTCTGCCTTGCTTTCAAAGCCTCTTCGTTACCTTCCCTTAATATATTTGTGGACGAGAGGTATCATTTAAAACTCTGCAGGTTTGTGAATTGCAGTGCCCCTGAGCTCCATTTTTCAACTCGCTTTTTTGGGAGCTGGCCGCAAAAGCGCAGGATTGCTTCAGGCCCTCTTCTCGTTCTGGGGGGCAGGCTGAGCTTGTGCTTAATTCTTCTTCCTGAGGCGAAAATAGAGTGACCTGTGCCTGTCCCAACACCTAGAGCTAGTCTCTCATTGGTTCCCCCTCTTCCCGTTCATCCTCAGGACAAATTGCAACCTGTACGGAACAGGAGGTTAAAGGTGCTGATTCTCCAAGGAGAGAGAAGGCTAGTAAATCGGCTGGAATGGCGAACCCGAGCAAAGGAGATGAGAAATGAGGTGCGTTTTAGAAACCTTTCCCGATCACACGGTGTACCATCTTCTGGGTTTCTCATGCCTGTTTTCGACGTAGGAAGATGCCCTTGAACCTGGAGATTTGGGACCCATGGGATGGGTACCATGCAGTATTACTTGAAAGGGTCTGCGTTGGCTCACCCAACCTCACCGAACCTCTCAGCCCCAAGAGTGTCCACCCTTATGTCTCAATCAGCTGTGGGTCTAGATATGGTCAATCCAGGTTGCATCACAGCCCCTGAACGAATTTTGTAAGAATTTCTCTCTCTTTCACTGCCTTTGTTTCACGGGTTTTGAAAAGTAATTTATTTTTATAATGGGGTTTAGCTGCTTTTCACGGCTGTGTTTATGCCGCTTTACACCCCCTTGACTCACTTACAGAGAGATATCAATACATAGGTTTGAAGATTCTTACTAGTCAGATATATTCTTGTGCGGTGAATAGGGGGTGTTGAGTCCAGTTCACTGAAAAAGGAATAGGTCTTGTCTCTTACATATTGGGTTTATGGAACGGTATCTGAGCTAATTTGAAACCCTTGTTTTATGCATCACCCCACCTCACCTTTCCCATTCAGCAGCCATAGTGTGTTTCCTAAACGTGTGACTCTGTTCTGTTTTGTAATTCAGTTCAAGTGTAGCGGTTTTTACATTCCCTCTCTAAGTGATATCTTATGATAAGTGTCTTTTTCTGTGTGACTTATTTCACTTAGAATCGTCGTACCTAAATCCACTCATCGTGCTGCTACTAGCCTTATGACGTGGATTTCATGGCTGAGTGATATTCCATTGTACATGAGGACCCCAACTTCTTTATCCATTTTTCTCTTTCCTAGGATATTTAAGGTGTAATGAAGTGGGGGTTCTTGTCCACAGAGCAGCCCTAAACTTTGGGGTGCCTGTGTCTTGCTGATTTTTAGTTTTCCCAATTTATACGCCCATGAGTGGAAGTGCCCTATGCTCTCCAAGCTGTGTTTTTTAGATGTTTCAGAACACACCGTACACTTCTCCAGAGTGGCTGTTGGCAATTTACATACCACCCATCAGCGTAGCAAGGCTCCCATTTCTCCATGGCCGGTCCTGCATTTCTGGTTTGGACACTTTTTTCCGCATGGCCCTTTTGCCCGCTGGGAAGCGAGACTTCTTTGGAGCGCTGATTGGCCTTTCCAGGTTGCTTGGTTGGCCAAAAAGGGCGTATGCGTTTTTTCCTGAATATATTCAGGAAAAAACGCATACGCCCTTTTTGGCCAAGGGCATCATTGTCCACGTTTTGCCGCTTTTCATGTGCTTTCAAGGCGATTCGAATCTACCTCCTGAAATCTGTTTCCTGCAATTCTGCCTTGCTTTCAAAGCCTCTTCGTTGCCTTCCCTTAGTATATTTGTGGACGAGAGGTATCATTTAAAACTCTGCAGGTTTGTGAATTGCAGTGCCCCTGAGCTCCATTTTTCAACTCGCTTTTTTGGGAGCTGGCCGCAAAAGTGCAGGATTGCTTCAGGCCCTCTTCTGGTTCTGGGGGGCAGGCTGAGCTTGTGCTTAATTCTTATTCCTGATGGGAAAATAGAGTGACCTGTGCCTGTCCCAACACCTAGAGCTAGTCTCTCATTGGTTCCCCCTCTTCCCGTTCATCCTCAGGACAAATTGCAACCTGTACGGAACAGGAGGTTAAAGGTGCTGATTCTCCAAGGAGGGAGATGGCTAGTAAATCGGCTGGAATGGCGAACCCGAGGAAAGGAGATGAGAAATGAGGTGCGTTTTAGAAACCTTTCCCGATCACACGGTGTACCATCTTCTGGGTTTCTCATGCCTGTTTTCGACGTAGGAAGATGCCCTTGAACCTGGAGATTTGGGACCCATGGGATGGGTACCATGCAGTATTACTTGAAAGGGTCTGCGTTGGCTCACCCAACCTCACCGAACCTCTCAGCCCCAAGAGTGTCCACCCTTATGTCTCAATCAGCTGTGGGTCTAGATATGGTCAATCCAGGTTGCATCACAGCCCCTGAACGAATTTTGTAAGAATTTCTCTCTCTTTCACTGTCTTTGTTTCACGGGTTTTGAAAAGTAATTTATTTTTATAATGGGGTTTAGCTGCTTTTCACGGCTGTGTTTATGCCGCTTTACACCCCCTTGACTCACTTACGGAGAGATATCAATACATAGGTTTGAAGATTCTTCCTAGTCAGATATATTCTTGTGCGGTGAATAGGGGGTGTTGAGTCCAGTTCACTGAAAAAGGAATAGGTCTTGTCTCTTACATATTGGGTTTATGGAACGGTATCTGAGCTAATTTGAAACCCTTGTTTTATGCATCACCCCACCTCACCTTTCCCGTTCAGCAGCCATAGTGTGTTTCCTAAACGTGTGACTCTGTTCTGTTTTGCAATTCAGTTCAAGTGTAGCGGTTTTTACATTCCCTCTAGAAGTGATATCTTATGATAAGTGTGTTTTTCTGTGTGACTTATTTCACTTAGAATCGTCGTACCTAAATCCACTCATCGTGCTGCTACTAGCCTTATGACGTGGATTTCATGGCTGAGTGATATTCCATTGTACATGAGGACCCCAACTTCTTTATCCATTTTTCTCTTTCCTAGGATATTTAAGGTGTAATGAAGTGGGGGTTCTTGTCCACAGAGCAGCCCTAAACTTTGGGGTGCCTGTGTCTTGCTGATTTTTAGTTTTCCCAATTTATACGCCCATGAGTGGAAGTGCCCTATGCTCTCCAAGCTGTGTTTTTTAGATATTTCAGAACACACCGTACACTTCTCCAGAGTGGCTGTTGGCAATTTACATCCCACCCATCAGCGTAGCAAGGCTCCCATTTCTCCATGGCTGGTCCTGCATTTCTGGTTTGGACACTTTTTTCCGCATGGCCCTTTTGCCCGCTGGGAAGCGAGACTTCTTTGGAGCGCTGATTGGCCTTTCCAGGTTGCTTGGTTGGCCAAAAAGGGCGTATGCGTTTTTTCCTGAATATATTCAGGAAAAAACGCATACGCCCTTTTTGGCCAAGGGCATCATTGTCCACGTTTTGCCGCTTTTCATGTGCTTTCAAGGCGAGTCGAATCTACCTCCTGAAATCTGTTTCCTGCAATTCTGCCTTGCTTTCAAAGCCTCTTCGTTGCCTTCCCTTAATATATTTGTGGACGAGAGGTATCATTTACAACTCTGCAGGTTTGTGAATTGCAGTGCCCCTGAGTTCCATTTTTCAACTCGCTTTTTTGGGAGCTGGCCGCAAAAGCGCAGGATTGCTTCAGGCCCTCTTCTGGTTCTGGGGGGCAGGCTGAGCTTGTGCTTAATTCTTCTTCCTGATGGGAAAATAGAGTGACCTGTGCCTGTCCCAACACCTAGAGCTAGTCTCTCATTGGTTCCCCCTCTATCCCTTCATCCTCAGGACAAATTGCAACCTGTACGGAACAGGAGGTTAAAGGTGCAGATTCTCCAAGGAGGGAGATGGCTAGTAAATCGGCTGGAATGGCGAACCCGAGCAAAGGAGATGAGAAATGAGGTGCGTTTTAGAAACCTTTCCCGATCACACGGTGTACCATCTTCTGGGTTTCTCATGCCTGTTTTCGACGTAGGAAGATGCCCTTGAACCTGGAGATTTGGGACCCATGGGATGGGTACCATGCAGTATTACTTGAAAGGGTCTGCGTTGGCTCACCCAACCTCACCGAACCTCTCAGCCCCAAGAGTGTCCACCCTTATGTCTCAATCAGCTGTGGGTCTAGATATGGTCAATCCAGGTTGCATCACAGCCCCTGAACGAATTTTGTAAGAATTTCTCTCTCTTTCACTGTCTTTGTTTCACGGGTTTTGAAAAGTAATTTATTTTTATAATGGGGTTTAGCTGCTTTTCACGGCTGTGTTTATGCCGCTTTACACCCCCTTGACTCACTTACGGAGAGATATCAATACATAGGTTTGAAGATTCTTCCTAGTCAGATATATTCTTGTGCGGTGAATAGGGGGTGTTGAGTCCAGTTCACTGAAAAAGGAATAGGTCTTGTCTCTTACATATTGGGTTTATGGAACGGTATCTGAGCTAATTTGAAACCCTTGTTTTATGCATCACCCCACCTCACCTTTCCCGTTCAGCAGCCATAGTGTGTTTCCTAAACGTGTGACTCTGTTCTGTTTTGCAATTCAGTTCAAGTGTAGCGGTTTTTACATTCCCTCTAGAAGTGATATCTTATGATAAGTGTGTTTTTCTGTGTGACTTATTTCACTTAGAATCGTCGTACCTAAATCCACTCATCGTGCTGCTACTAGCCTTATGACGTGGATTTCATGGCTGAGTGATATTCCATTGTACATGAGGACCCCAACTTCTTTATCCATTTTTCTCTTTCCTAGGATATTTAAGGTGTAATGAAGTGGGGGTTCTTGTCCACAGAGCAGCCCTAAACTTTGGGGTGCCTGTGTCTTGCTGATTTTTAGTTTTCCCAATTTATACGCCCATGAGTGGAAGTGCCCTATGCTCTCCAAGCTGTGTTTTTTAGATATTTCAGAACACACCGTACACTTCTCCAGAGTGGCTGTTGGCAATTTACATCCCACCCATCAGCGTAGCAAGGCTCCCATTTCTCCATGGCTGGTCCTGCATTTCTGGTTTGGACACTTTTTTCCGCATGGCCCTTTTGCCCGCTGGGAAGCGAGACTTCTTTGGAGCGCTGATTGGCCTTTCCAGGTTGCTTGGTTGGCCAAAAAGGGCGTATGCGTTTTTTCCTGAATATATTCAGGAAAAAACGCATACGCCCTTTTTGGCCAAGGGCATCATTGTCCACGTTTTGCCGCTTTTCATGTGCTTTCAAGGCGAGTCGAATCTACCTCCTGAAATCTGTTTCCTGCAATTCTGCCTTGCTTTCAAAGCCTCTTCGTTGCCTTCCCTTAATATATTTGTGGACGAGAGGTATCATTTACAACTCTGCAGGTTTGTGAATTGCAGTGCCCCTGAGTTCCATTTTTCAACTCGCTTTTTTGGGAGCTGGCCGCAAAAGCGCAGGATTGCTTCAGGCCCTCTTCTGGTTCTGGGGGGCAGGCTGAGCTTGTGCTTAATTCTTCTTCCTGATGGGAAAATAGAGTGACCTGTGCCTGTCCCAACACCTAGAGCTAGTCTCTCATTGGTTCCCCCTCTATCCCTTCATCCTCAGGACAAATTGCAACCTGTACGGAACAGGAGGTTAAAGGTGCAGATTCTCCAAGGAGGGAGATGGCTAGTAAATCGGCTGGAATGGCGAACCCGAGCAAAGGAGATGAGAAATGAGGTGCGTTTTAGAAACCTTTCCCGATCACACGGTGTACCATCTTCTGGGTTTCTCATGCCTGTTTTCGACGTAGGAAGATGCCCTTGAACCTGGAGATTTGGGACCCATGGGATGGGTACCATGCAGTATTACTTGAAAGGGTCTGCGTTGGCTCACCCAACCTCACCGAACCTCTCAGCCCCAAGAGTGTCCACCCTTATGTCTCAATCAGCTGTGGGTCTAGATATGGTCAATCCAGGTTGCATCACAGCCCCTGAACGAATTTTGTAAGAATTTCTCTCTCTTTCACTGTCTTTGTTTCACGGGTTTTGAAAAGTAATTTATTTTTATAATGGGGTTTAGCTGCTTTTCACGGCTGTGTTTATGCCGCTTTACACCCCCTTGACTCACTTACGGAGAGATATCAATACATAGGTTTGAAGATTCTTCCTAGTCAGATATATTCTTGTGCGGTGAATAGGGGGTGTTGAGTCCAGTTCACTGAAAAAGGAATAGGTCTTGTCTCTTACATATTGGGTTTACGGAACGGTATCTGAGCTAATTTGAAACCCTTGTTTTATGCATCACCCCACCTCACCTTTCCCGTTCAGCAGCCATAGTGTGTTTCCTAAACGTGTGACTCTGTTCTGTTTTGTAATTCAGTTCAAGTGTAGCGGTTTTTACATTCCCTCTCTAAGTGATATCTTATGATAAGTGTCTTTTTCTGTGTGACTTATTTCACTTAGAATCGTCGTACCTAAATCCACTCATCGTGCTGCTACTAGCCTTATGACGTTGATTTCATGGCTGAGTGATATTCCATTGTACATGAGGACCACAACTTCTTTATCCATTTTTCTCTTTCCTAGGATATTTAAGGTGTAATGAAGTGGGGGTTCTTGTCCACAGAGCAGCCCTAAACTTTGGGGTGCCTGTGTCTTGCTGATTTTTAGTTTTCCCAATTTATACGCCCATGAGTGGAAGTGCCTATGCTCTCCAAGCTGTGTTTTTTAGATGTTTCAGAACACACCGTACACTTCCCCAGAGTGGCTGTTGGCAATTTACATCCCACCCATCAGCGTAGCAAGGCTCCCATTTCTCCATGGCCGGTCCTGCATTTCTGGTTTGGACACTTTTTTCCGCATGGCCCTTTTGCCCGCTGGGAAGCGAGACTTCTTTGGAGCGCTGATTGGCCTTTCCAGGTTGCTTGGTTGGCCAAAAAGGGCGTATGCGTTTTTTCCTGAATATATTCAGGAAAAAACGCATACGCCCTTTTTGGCCAAGGGCATCATTGTCCACGTTTTGCCGCTTTTCATGTGCTTTCAAGGCGATTCGAATCTACCTCCTGAAATCTGTTTCCTGCAATTCTGCCTTGCTTTCAAAGCCTCTTCGTTGCCTTCCCTTAATATATTTGTGGACGAGAGGTATCATTTAAAACTCTGCAGGTTTGTGAATTGCAGTGCCCCTGAGCTCCATTTTTCAACTCGCTTTTTTGGGAGCTGGCCGCAAAAGCGCAGGATTGCTTCAGACCCTCTTCTTGTTCTGGGGGGCAGGCTGAGCTTGTGCTTAATTCTTCTTCCTGATGGGAAAATAGAGTGACCTGTGCCTGTCCCAACACCTAGAGCTAGTCTCTCATTGGTTCCCCCTCTTCCCGTTCATCCTCTGGACAAATTGCAACCTGTACGGAACAGGAGGTTAAAGGTGCTGATTCTCCAAGGAGGGAGATGGCTAGTAAATCGGCTGGAATGGCGAACCCGAGCAAAGGAGATGAGAAATGAGGTGCGTTTTAGAAACCTTTCCCGATCACACGGTGTACCATCTTCTGGGTTTCTCATGCCTGTTTTCGACGTAGGAAGATGCCCTTGAACCTGGAGATTTGGGACCCATGGGATGGGTACCATGCAGTATTACTTGAAAGGGTCTGCGTTGGCTCACCCAACCTCACCGAACCTCTCAGCCCCAAGAGTGTCCACCCTTATGTCTCAATCAGCTGTGGGTCTAGATATGGTCAATCCAGGTTGCATCACAGCCCCTGAACGAATTTTGTAAGAATTTCTCTCTCTTTCACTGTCTTTGTTTCACGGGTTTTGAAAAGTAATTTATTTTTATAATGGGGTTTAGCTGCTTTTCACGGCTGTGTTTATGCCGCTTTACACCCCTTTGACTCACTTACGGACAGATATCAATATAGGTTTGAAGATTCTTCCTAGTCAGATATATTCTTGTGCGGTGAATAGGGGGTGTTGAGTCCAGTTCACTGAAAAAGGAATAGGTCTTGTCTCTTACATATTGGGTTTATGGAACGGTATCTGAGCTAATTTGAAACCCTTGTTTTATGCATCACCCCACCTCACCTTTCCCATTCAGCAGCCATAGTGTGTTTCCTAAACGTGTGACTCTGTTCTGTTTTGTAATTCAGTTCAAGTGTAGCGGTTTTTACATTCCCTCTCTAAGTGATATCTTATGATAAGTGTCTTTTTCTGTGTGACTTATTTCACTTAGAATCGTCGTACCTAAATCCACTCATCGTGCTGCTACTAGCCTTATGACGTGGATTTCATGGCTGAGTGATATTCCATTGTACATGAGGACCCCAACTTCTTTATCCATTTTTCTCTTTCCTAGGATATTTAAGGTGTAATGAAGTGGGGGTTCTTGTCCACAGAGCAGCCCTAAACTTTGGGGTGCCTGTGTCTTGCTGATTTTTAGTTTTCCCAATTTATACGCCCATGAGTGGAAGTGCCCTATGCTCTCCAAGCTGTGTTTTTTAGATGTTTCAGAACACACCGTACACTTCTCCAGAGTGGCTGTTGGCAATTTACATCCCACCCATCAGCGTAGCAAGGCTCCCATTTCTCCATGGCCGGTCCTGCATTTCTGGTTTGGACACTTTTTTCCGCATGGCCCTTTTGCCCGCTGGGAAGCGAGACTTCTTTGGAGCGCTGATTGGCCTTTCCAGGTTGCTTGGTTGGCCAAAAAGGGCGTATGCGTTTTTTCCTGAATATATTCAGGAAAAAACGCATACGCCCTTTTTGGCCAAGGGCATCATTGTCCACGTTTTGCCGCTTTTCATGTGCTTTCAAGGCGATTCGAATCTACCTCCTGAAATCTGTTTCCTGCAATTCTGCCTTGCTTTCAAAGCCTCTTCGTTGCCTTCCCTTAGTATATTTGTGGACGAGAGGTATCATTTAAAACTCTGCAGGTTTGTGAATTGCAGTGCCCCTGAGCTCCATTTTTCAACTCGCTTTTTTGGGAGCTGGCCGCAAAAGTGCAGGATTGCTTCAGGCCCTCTTCTGGTTCTGGGGGGCAGGCTGAGCTTGTGCTTAATTCTTATTCCTGATGGGAAAATAGAGTGACCTGTGCCTGTCCCAACACCTAGAGCTAGTCTCTCATTGGTTCCCCCTCTTCCCGTTCATCCTCAGGACAAATTGCAACCTGTACGGAACAGGAGGTTAAAGGTGCTGATTCTCCAAGGAGGGAGATGGCTAGTAAATCGGCTGGAATGGCGAACCCGAGGAAAGGAGATGAGAAATGAGGTGCGTTTTAGAAACCTTTCCCGATCACACGGTGTACCATCTTCTGGGTTTCTCATGCCTGTTTTCGACGTAGGAAGATGCCCTTGAACCTGGAGATTTGGGACCCATGGGATGGGTACCATGCAGTATTACTTGAAAGGGTCTGCGTTGGCTCACCCAACCTCACCGAACCTCTCAGCCCCAAGAGTGTCCACCCTTATGTCTCAATCAGCTGTGGGTCTAGATATGGTCAATCCAGGTTGCATCACAGCCCCTGAACGAATTTTGTAAGAATTTCTCTCTCTTTCACTGTCTTTGTTTCACGGGTTTTGAAAAGTAATTTATTTTTATAATGGGGTTTAGCTGCTTTTCACGGCTGTGTTTATGCCGCTTTACACCCCCTTGACTCACTTACGGAGAGATATCAATACATAGGTTTGAAGATTCTTCCTAGTCAGATATATTCTTGTGCGGTGAATAGGGGGTGTTGAGTCCAGTTCACTGAAAAAGGAATAGGTCTTGTCTCTTACATATTGGGTTTATGGAACGGTATCTGAGCTAATTTGAAACCCTTGTTTTATGCATCACCCCACCTCACCTTTCCCGTTCAGCAGCCATAGTGTGTTTCCTAAACGTGTGACTCTGTTCTGTTTTGTAATTCAGTTCAAGTGTAGCGGTTCTACATTCCCTCTAGAAGTGATATCTTATGATAAGTGTCTTTTTCTGTGTGACTTATTTCACTTAGAATCGTCGTACCTAAATCCACTCATCGTGCTGCTACTAGCCTTATGACGTTGATTTCCTGGCTGAGTGATATTCCATTGTACATGAGGACCCCAACTTCTTTATCCATTTTTCTCTTTCCTAGGATATTTAAGGTGTAATGAAGTGGGGGTTCTTGTCAACAGAGCAGCCCTAAACTTTGGGGTGCCTGTGTCTTGCTGATTTTTAGTTTTCCCAATTTATACGCCCATGAGTGGAAGTGCCCTATGCTCTCCAAGCTGTGTTTTTTAGATGTTTCAGAACACACCGTACACTTCTCCACAGTGGCTGTTGGCAATTTACATCCCGCCCATCAGCGTAGCAAGGCTCCCATTTCTCCATGGCCGGTCCTGCATTTCTGGTTTGGACACTTTTTTCCGCATGGCCCTTTTGCCCGCTGGGAAGCGAGACTTCTTTGGAGCGCTGATTAGCCTTTCCAGGTTGCTTGGTTGGCCAAAAAGGGCGTATGCGTTTTTTCCTGAATATATTCAGGAAAAAACGCATACGCCCTTTTTGGCCAAGGGCATCATTGTCCACGTTTTGCCGCTTTTCATGTGCTTTCAAGGCGATTCGAATCTACCTCCTGAAATCTGTTTCCTGCAATTCTGCCTTGCTTTCAAAGCCTCTTCGTTGCCTTCCCTTAATATATTTGTGGACGAGAGGTATCATTTAAAACTCTGCAGGTTTGTGAATTGCAGTGCCCCTGAGCTCCATTTTTCAACTCGCTTTTTTGGGAGCTGGCCGCAAAAGCGCAGGATTGCTTCAGGCCCTCTTCTCGTTCTGGGGGGCAGGCTGAGCTTGTGCTTAATTCTTCTTCCTGATGGGAAAATAGAGTGACGTGTGCCTGTCCCAACACCTAGAGCTAGTCTCTCATTGGTTCCCCCTCTTCCCGTTCATCCTCAGGACAAATTGCAACCTGTACGGAACAGGAGGTTAAAGGTGCTGATTCTCCAAGGAGGGAGATGGCTAGTAAATCGGCTGGAATGGCGAACCCGAGCAAAGGAGATGAGAAATGAGGTGCGTTTTAGAAACCTTTCCCGATCACACGGTGTACCATCTTCTGGGTTTCTCATGCCTGTTTTCGACGTAGGAAGATGCCCTTGAACCTGGAGATTTGGGACCCATGGGATGGGTACCATGCAGTATTACTTGAAAGGGTCTGCGTTGGCTCACCCAACCTCACCGAACCTCTCAGCCCCAAGAGTGTCCACCCTTATGTCTCAATCAGCTGTGGGTCTAGATATGGTCAATCCAGGTTGCATCACAGCCCCTGAACGAATTTTGTAAGAATTTCTCTCTCTTTCACTGCCTTTGTTTCACGGGTTTTGAAAAGTAATTTATTTTTATAATGGGGTTTAGCTGCTTTTCACGGCTGTGTTTATGCCGCTTTACACCCCCTTGACTCACTTACAGAGAGATATCAATACATAGGTTTGAAGATTCTTACTAGTCAGATATATTCTTGTGCGGTGAATAGGGGGTGTTGAGTCCAGTTCACTGAAAAAGGAATAGGTCTTGTCTCTTACATATTGGGTTTATGGAACGGTATCTGAGCTAATTTGAAACCCTTGTTTTATGCATCACCCCACCTCACCTTTCCCGTTCAGCAGCCATAGTGTGTTTCCTAAACCTGTGACTCTGTTCTGTTTTGTAATTCAGTTCAAGTGTAGCGGTTCTACATTCCCTCTAGAAGTGATATCTTATGATAAGTGTCTTTTTCTGTGTGACTTATTTCACTTAGAATCGTCGTACCTAAATCCACTCATCGTGCTGCTACTAGCCTTATGACGTTGATTTCCTGGCTGAGTGATATTCCATTGTACATGAGGACCCCAACTTCTTTATCCATTTTTCTCTTTCCTAGGATATTTAAGGTGTAATGAAGTGGGGGTTCTTGTCAACAGAGCAGCCCTAAACTTTGGGGTGCCTGTGTCTTGCTGATTTTTAGTTTTCCCAATTTATACGCCCATGAGTGGAAGTGCCCTATGCTCTCCAAGCTGTGTTTTGTAGATGTTTCAGAACACACCGTACACTTCTCCACAGTGGCTGTTGGCAATTTACATCCCGCCCATCAGCGTAGCAAGGCTCCCATTTCTCCATGGCCGGTCCTGCATTTCTGGTTTGGACACTTTTTTCCGCATGGCCCTTTTGCCCGCTGGGAAGCGAGACTTCTTTGGAGCGCTGATTAGCCTTTCCAGGTTGCTTGGTTGGCCAAAAAGGGCGTATGCGTTTTTTCCTGAATATATTCAGGAAAAAACGCATACGCCCTTTTTGGCCAAGGGCATCATTGTCCACGTTTTGCCGCTTTTCATGTGCTTTCAAGGCGATTCGAATCTACCTCCTGAAATCTGTTTCCTGCAATTCTGCCTTGCTTTCAAAGCCTCTTCGTTGCCTTCCCTTAATATATTTGTGGACGAGAGGTATCATTTAAAACTCTGCAGGTTTGTGAATTGCAGTGCCCCTGAGCTCCATTTTTCAACTCGCTTTTTTGGGAGCTGGCTGCAAAAGCGCAGGATTGCTTCAGGCCCTCTTCTCGTTCTGGGGGGCAGGCTGAGCTTGTGCTTAATTCTTCTTCCTGATGGGAAAATAGAGTGACCTGTGCCTGTCCCAACACCTAGAGCTAGTCTCTCATTGGTTCCCCCTCTTCCCGTTCATCCTCAGGACAAATTGCAACCTGTACGGAACAGGAGGTTAAAGGTGCTGATTCTCCAAGGAGGGAGATGGCTAGTAAATCGGCTGGAATGGCGAACCCGAGCAAAGGAGATGAGAAATGAGGTGCGTTTTAGAAACCTTTCCCGATCACACGGTGTACCATCTTCTGGGTTTCTCATGCCTGTTTTCGACGTAGGAAGATGCCCTTGAACCTGGAGATTTGGGACCCATGGGATGGGTACCATGCAGTATTACTTGAAAGGGTCTGCGTTGGCTCACCCAACCTCACCGAACCTCTCAGCCCCAAGAGTGTCCACCCTTATGTCTCAATCAGCTGTGGGTCTAGATATGGTCAATCCAGGTTGCATCACAGCCCCTGAACGAATTTTGTAAGAATTTCTCTCTCTTTCACTGCCTTTGTTTCACGGGTTTTGAAAAGTAATTTATTTTTATAATGGGGTTTAGCTGCTTTTCACGGCTGTGTTTATGCCGCTTTACACCCCCTTGACTCACTTACAGAGAGATATCAATACATAGGTTTGAAGATTCTTACTAGTCAGATATATTCTTGTGCGGTGAATAGGGGGTGTTGAGTCCAGTTCACTGAAAAAGGAATAGGTCTTGTCTCTTACATATTGGGTTTATGGAACGGTATCTGAGCTAATTTGAAACCCTTGTTTTATGCATCACCCCACCTCACCTTTCCCGTTCAGCAGCCATAGTGTGTTTCCTAAACCTGTGACTCTGTTCTGTTTTGTAATTCAGTTCAAGTGTAGCGGTTCTACATTCCCTCTAGAAGTGATATCTTATGATAAGTGTCTTTTTCTGTGTGACTTATTTCACTTAGAATCGTCGTACCTAAATCCACTCATCGTGCTGCTACTAGCCTTATGACGTTGATTTCCTGGCTGAGTGATATTCCATTGTACATGAGGACCCCAACTTCTTTATCCATTTTTCTCTTTCCTAGGATATTTAAGGTGTAATGAAGTGGGGGTTCTTGTCAACAGAGCAGCCCTAAACTTTGGGGTGCCTGTGTCTTGCTGATTTTTAGTTTTCCCAATTTATACGCCCATGAGTGGAAGTGCCCTATGCTCTCCAAGCTGTGTTTTGTAGATGTTTCAGAACACACCGTACACTTCTCCACAGTGGCTGTTGGCAATTTACATCCCGCCCATCAGCGTAGCAAGGCTCCCATTTCTCCATGGCCGGTCCTGCATTTCTGGTTTGGACACTTTTTTCCGCATGGCCCTTTTGCCCGCTGGGAAGCGAGACTTCTTTGGAGCGCTGATTAGCCTTTCCAGGTTGCTTGGTTGGCCAAAAAGGGCGTATGCGTTTTTTTCCTGAATATATTCAGGAAAAAAACGCATACGCCCTTTTTGGCCAAGGGCATCATTGTCCACGTTTTGCCGCTTTTCATGTGCTTTCAAGGCGATTCGAATCTACCTCCTGAAATCTGTTTCCTGCAATTCTGCCTTGCTTTCAAAGCCTCTTCGTTGCCTTCCCTTAATATATTTGTGGACGAGAGGTATCATTTAAAACTCTGCAGGTTTGTGAATTGCAGTGCCCCTGAGCTCCATTTTTCAACTCGCTTTTTTGGGAGCTGGCTGCAAAAAGCGCAGGATTGCTTCAGGCCCTCTTCTCGTTCTGGGGGGCAGGCTGAGCTTGTGCTTAATTCTTCTTCCTGATGGGAAAATAGAGTGACCTGTGCCTGTCCCAACACCTAGAGCTAGTCTCTCATTGGTTCCCCCTCTTCCCGTTCATCCTCAGGACAAATTGCAACCTGTACGGAACAGGAGGTTAAAGGTGCTGATTCTCCAAGGAGGGAGATGGCTAGTAAATCGGCTGGAATGGCGAACCCGAGCAAAGGAGATGAGAAATGAGGTGCGTTTTAGAAACCTTTCCCGATCACACGGTGTACCATCTTCTGGGTTTCTCATGCCTGTTTTCGACGTAGGAAGATGCCCTTGAACCTGGAGATTTGGGACCCATGGGATGGGTACCATGCAGTATTACTTGAAAGGGTCTGCGTTGGCTCACCCAACCTCACCGAACCTCTCAGCCCCAAGAGTGTCCACCCTTATGTCTCAATCAGCTGTGGGTCTAGATATGGTCAATCCAGGTTGCATCACAGCCCCTGAACGAATTTTGTAAGAATTTCTCTCTCTTTCACTGCCTTTGTTTCACGGGTTTTGAAAAGTAATTTATTTTTATAATGGGGTTTAGCTGCTTTTCACGGCTGTGTTTATGCCGCTTTACACCCCCTTGACTCACTTACAGAGAGATATCAATACATAGGTTTGAAGATTCTTCCTAGTCAGATATATTCTTGTGCGGTGAATAGGGGGTGTTGAGTCCAGTTCACTGAAAAAGGAATAGGTCTTGTCTCTTACATATTGGGTTTATGGAACGGTATCTGAGCTAATTTGAAACCCTTGTTTTATGCATCACCCCACCTCACCTTTCCCGTTCAGCAGCCATAGTGTGTTTCCTAAACCTGTGACTCTGTTCTGTTTTGTAATTCAGTTCAAGTGTAGCGGTTCTACATTCCCTCAGAAGTGAT
The DNA here is from genome assembly GCF_949987535.1 of Balaenoptera acutorostrata. NCBI lineage: Eukaryota > Metazoa > Chordata > Mammalia > Artiodactyla > Balaenopteridae > Balaenoptera > Balaenoptera acutorostrata. The sequence goes on from NW_026645642.1 coordinate 19,028, forward strand.
ATCTTATGATAAGTGTCTTTTTCTGTGTGACTTATTTCACTTAGAATCGTCGTACCTAAATCCACTCATCGTGCTGCTACTAGCCTTATGACGTTGATTTCCTGGCTGAGTGATATTCCATTGTACATGAGGACCCCAACTTCTTTATCCATTTTTCTCTTTCCTAGGATATTTAAGGTGTAATGAAGTGGGGGTTCTTGTCAACAGAGCAGCCCTAAACTTTGGGGTGCCTGTGTCTTGCTGATTTTTAGTTTTCCCAATTTATACGCCCATGAGTGAAGTGCCCTATGCTCTCCAAGCTGTGTTTTTTAGATGTTTCAGAACACACCGTACACTTCTCCAGAGTGGCTGTTGGCAATTTACATCCCACCCATCAGCGTAGCAAGGCTCCCATTTCTCCATGCCGGTCCTGCATTTCTGGTTTGGACACTTTTTTCCGCATGGCTCTTTTGCCCGCTGGGAAGCGAGACTTCTTTGGAGCGCTGATTGGCCTTTCCAGGTTGCTTGGTTGGCCAAAAAGGGCGTATGCGTTTTTTCCTGAATATATTCAGGAAAAAACGCATACGCCCTTTTTGGCCAAGGGCATCATTGTCCACGTTTTGCCGCTTTTCATGTGCTTTCAAGGCGATTCGAATCTACCTCCTGAAATCTGTTTCCTGCAATTCTGCCTTGCTTTCAAAGCCTCTTCGTTGCCTTCCCTTAATATATTTGTGGACGAGAGGTATCATTTAAAACTCTGCAGGTTTGTGAATTGCAGTGCCCTGAGCTCCATTTTTCAACTCGCTTTTTTGGGAGCTGGCCGCAAAAGCGCAGGATTGCTTCAGGCCCTCTTCTGGTTCTGGGGGGCAGGCTGAGCTTGTGCTTAATTCTTCTGCCTGATGGGAAAATAGAGTGACCTGTGCCTGTCCCAACACCTAGAGCTAGTCTCTCATTGGTTCCCCCTCTTCCGTTCATCCTCAGGACAAATTGCAACCTGTACGGAACAGGAGGTTAAAGGTGCTGATTCTCCAAGGAGGGAGATGGCTAGTAAATCGGCTGGAATGGCGAACCCGAGCAAAGGAGATGAGAAATGAGGTGCGTTTTAGAAACCTTTCCCGATCACACGGTGTGTACCATCTTCTGGGTTTCTCATGCCTGTTTTCGACGTAGGAAGATGCCTTGAACCTGGAGATTTGGGACCCATGGGATGGGTACCATGCAGTATTACTTGAAAGGGTCTGCGTTGGCTCACCCAACCTCACCGAACCTCTCAGCCCAAGAGTGTCCACCCTTATGTCTCAATCAGCTGTGGGTCTAGATATGGTCAATCCAGGTTGCATCACAGCCCCTGAACGAATTTTGTAAGAATTTCTCTCTCTTTCACTGTCTTTGTTTCACGGGTTTTGAAAAGTAATTTATTTTTATAATGGGGTTTAGCTGCTTTTCACGGCTGTGTTTATGCCGCTTTACACCCCCTTGACTCACTTACAGAGAGATATCAATACATAGGTTTGAAGATTCTTACTAGTCAGATATATTCTTGTGCGGTGAATAGGGGGTGTTGAGTCCAGTTCACTGAAAAAGGAATAGGTCTTGTCTCTTACATATTGGCTTTATGGAACGGTATCTGAGCTAAATTGAAACCCTTGTTTTATGCATCACCCCACCTCACCTTTCCGTTCAGCAGCCATAGTGTGTTTCCTAAACCTGTGACTCTGTTCTGTTTTGTAATTCAGTTCAAGTGTAGCGGTTCTACATTCCCTCTAGAAGTGATATCTTATGATAAGTGTCTTTTTCTGTGTGACTTATTTCACTTAGAATCGTCGTACCTAAATCCACTCATCGTGCTGCTACTAGCCTTATGACGTTGATTTCCTGGCTGAGTGATATTCCATTGTACATGAGGACCCCAACTTCTTTATCCATTTTTCTCTTTCCTAGGATATTTAAGGTGTAATGAAGTGGGGGTTCTTGTCAACAGAGCAGCCCTAAACTTTGGGGTGCCTGTGTCTTGCTGATTTTTAGTTTTCCCAATTTATACGCCCATGAGTGGAAGTGCCCTATGCTCTCCAAGCTGTGTTTTTTAGATGTTTCAGAACACACCGTACACTTCTCCAGAGTGGCTGTTGGCAATTTACATCCCACCCATCAGCGTAGCAAGGCTCCCATTTCTCCATGGCCGGTCCTGCATTTCTGGTTTGGACACTTTTTTCCGCATGGCCCTTTTGCCCGCTGGGAAGCGAGACTTCTTTGGAGCGCTGATTGGCCTTTCCAGGTTGCTTGGTTGGCCAAAAAGGGCGTATGCGTTTTTTCCTGAATATATTCAGGAAAAAACGCATACGCCCTTTTTGGCCAAGGGCATCATTGTCCACGTTTTGCCGCTTTTCATGTGCTTTCAAGGCAAGGCGATTCGAATCTACCTCCTGAAATCTGTTTCCTGCAATTCTGCCTTGCTTTCAAAGCCTCTTCGTTGCCTTCCCTTAATATATTTGTGGACGAGAGGTATCATTTAAAACTCTGCAGGTTTGTGAATTGCAGTGCCCCTGAGCTCCATTTTTCAACTCGCTTTTTTGGGAGCTGGCCGCAAAAGCGCAGGATTGCTTCAGGCCCTCTTCTGGTTCTGGGGGGCAGGCTGAGCTTGTGCTTAATTCTTCTTCCTGAGGCGAAAATAGAGTGACCTGTGCCTGTCCCAACACCTAGAGCTAGTCTCTCATTGGTTCCCCCTCTTCCCGTTCATCCTCAGGACAAATTGCAACCTGTACGGAACAGGAGGTTAAAGGTGCTGATTCTCCAAGGAGGGAGATGGCTAGTAAATCGGCTGGAATGGCGAACCCGAGCAAAGGAGATGAGAAATGAGGTGCGTTTTAGAAACCTTTCCCGATCACACGGTGTACCATCTTCTGGGTTTCTCATGCCTGTTTTCGACGTAGGAAGATGCCCTTGAACCTGGAGATTTGGGACCCATGGGATGGGTACCATGCAGTATTACTTGAAAGGGTCTGCGTTGGCTCACCCAACCTCACCGAACCTCTCAGCCCCAAGAGTGTCCACCCTTATGTCTCAATCAGCTGTGGGTCTAGATATGGTCAATCCAGGTTGCATCACAGCCCCTGAACGAATTTTGTAAGAATTTCTCTCTCTTTCACTGCCTTTGTTTCACGGGTTTTGAAAAGTAATTTATTTTTATAATGGGGTTTAGCTGCTTTTCACGGCTGTGTTTATGCCGCTTTACACCCCCTTGACTCACTTACAGAGAGATATCAATACATAGGTTTGAAGATTCTTACTAGTCAGATATATTCTTGTGCGGTGAATAGGGGGTGTTGAGTCCAGTTCACTGAAAAAGGAATAGGTCTTGTCTCTTACATATTGGGTTTATGGAACGGTATCTGAGCTAATTTGAAACCCTTGTTTTATGCATCACCCCACCTCACCTTTCCCGTTCAGCAGCCATAGTGTGTTTCCTAAACCTGTGACTCTGTTCTGTTTTGTAATTCAGTTCAAGTGTAGCGGTTTTACATTCCCTCTAGAAGTGATATCTTATGATAAGTGTCTTTTTCTGTGTGACTTATTTCACTTAGAATCGTCGTACCTAAATCCACTCATCGTGCTGCTACTAGCCTTATGACGTGGATTTCATGGCTGAGTGATATTCCATTGTACATGAGGACCACAACTTCTTTATCCATTTTTCTCTTTCCTAGGATATTTAAGGTGTAATGAAGTGGGGGTTCTTGTCAACAGAGCAGCCCTAAACTTTGGGGTGCCTGTGTCTTGCTGATTTTTAGTTTTCCCAATTTATACGCCCATGAGTGGAAGTGCCCTATGCTCTCCAAGCTGTGTTTTTTAGATGTTTCAGAACACACCGTACACTTCTCCAGAGTGGCTGTTGGCAAATTACATCCCACCCATCAGCGTAGCAAGGCTCCCATTTCTCCATGGCCGGTCCTGCATTTCTGGTTTGGACACTTTTTTCCGCATGGCTCTTTTGCCCGCTGGGAAGCGAGACTTCTTTGGAGCGCTGATTGGCCTTTCCAGGTTGCTTGGTTGGCCAAAAAGGGCGTATGCGTTTTTTCCTGAATATATTCAGGAAAAAACGCATACGCCCTTTTTGGCCAAGGGCATCATTGTCCACGTTTTGCCGCTTTTCATGTGCTTTCAAGGCGATTCGAATCTACCTCCTGAAATCTGTTTCCTGCAATTCTGCCTTGCTTTCAAAGCCTCTTCGTTGCCTTCCCTTAATATATTTGTGGACGAGAGGTATCATTTAAAACTCTGCAGGTTTGTGAATTGCAGTGCCCCTGAGCTCCATTTTTCAACTCGCTTTTTTGGGAGCTGGCCGCAAAAGCGCAGGATTGCTTCAGGCCCTCTTCTGGTTCTGGGGGGCAGGCTGAGCTTGTGCTTAATTCTTCTTCCTGATGGGAAAATAGAGTGACCTGTGCCTGTCCCAACACCTAGAGCTAGTCTCTCATTGGTTCCCCCTCTTCCCGTTCATCCTCAGGACAAATTGCAACCTGTATAGAACAGGAGGTTAAAGGTGCTGCTTCTCCAAGGAGGAGATGGCTAGTAAATCGGCTGGAATGGCGAACCCGAGCAAAGGAGATGAGAAATGAGGTGCGTTTTAGAAACCTTTCCCGATCACACGGTGTACCATCTTCTGGGTTTCTCATGCCTGTTTTCGATGTAGGAAGATGCCCTTGAACCTGGAGATTTGGGACCCATGGGATGGGTACCATGCAGTATTACTTGAAAGGGTCTGCGTTGGCTCACCCAACCTCACCGAACCTCTCAGCCCCAAGAGTGTCCACCCTTATGTCTCAATCAGCTGTGGGTCTAGATATGGTCAATCCAGGTTGCATCACAGCCCCTGAACGAATTTTGTAAGAATTTCTCTCTCTTTCACTGTCTTTGTTTCACGGGTTTTGAAAAGTAATTTATTTTTATAATGGGGTTTAGCTGCTTTTCACGGCTGTGTTTATGCCGCTTTACACCCCCTTGACTCACTTACAGAGAGATATCAATACATAGGTTTGAAGATTCTTCCTAGTCAGATATATTCTTGTGCGGTGAATAGGGGGTGTTGAGTCCAGTTCACTGAAAAAGGAATAGGTCTTGTCTCTTACATATTGGGTTTATGGAACGGTATCTGAGCTAATTTGAAACCCTTGTTTTATGCATCACCCCACCTCACCTTTCCCGTTCAGCAGCCATAGTGTGTTTCCTAAACGTGTGACTCTGTTCTGTTTTGTAATTCAGTTCAAGTGTAGCGGTTCTACATTCCCTCTAGAAGTGATATCTTATGATAAGTGTCTTTTTCTGTGTGACTTATTTCACTTAGAATCGTCGTACCTAAATCCACTCATCGTGCTGCTACTAGCCTTATGACGTTGATTTCCTGGCTGAGTGATATTCCATTGTACATGAGGACCCCAACTTCTTTTATCCATTTTTCTCTTTCCTAGGATATTTAAGGTGTAATGAAGTGGGGGTTCTTGTCAACAGAGCAGCCCTAAACTTTGGGGTGCCTGTGTCTTGCTGATTTTTAGTTTTCCCAATTTATACGCCCATGAGTGGAAGTGCCCTATGCTCTCCAAGCTGTGTTTTGTAGATGTTTCAGAACACACCGTACACTTCTCCACAGTGGCTGTTGGCAATTTACATCCCGCCCATCAGCGTAGCAAGGCTCCCATTTCTCCATGGCCGGTCCTGCATTTCTGGTTTGGACACTTTTTCCGCATGGCCCTTTTGCCCGCTGGGAAGCGAGACTTCTTTGGAGCGCTGATTAGCCTTTCCAGGTTGCTTGGTTGGCCAAAAAGGGCGTATGCGTTTTTTCCTGAATATATTCAGGAAAAAACGCATACGCCCTTTTTGGCCAAGGGCATCATTGTCCACGTTTTGCCGCTTTTCATGTGCTTTCAAGGCGATTCGAATCTACCTCCTGAAATCTGTTTCCTGCAATTCTGCCTTGCTTTCAAAGCCTCTTCGTTGCCTTCCCTTAATATATTTGTGGACGAGAGGTATCATTTAAAACTCTGCAGGTTTGTGAATTGCAGTGCCCCTGAGCTCCATTTTTCAACTCGCTTTTTTGGGAGCTGGCCGCAAAAGCGCAGGATTGCTTCAGGCCCTCTTCTCGTTCTGGGGGCAGGCTGAGCTTGTGCTTAATTCTTCTTCCTGATGGGAAAATAGAGTGACGTGTGCCTGTCCCAACACCTAGAGCTAGTCTCTCATTGGTTCCCCCTCTTCCCGTTCATCCTCAGGACAAATTGCAACCTGTACGGAACAGGAGGTTAAAGGTGCTGATTCTCCAAGGAGGGAGATGGCTAGTAAATCGGCTGGAATGGCGAACCCGAGCAAAGGAGATGAGAAATGAGGTGCTGTTTTAGAAACCTTTCCCGATCACACGGTGTACCATCTTCTGGGTTTCTCATGCCTGTTTTCGACGTAGGAAGATGCCCTTGAACCAGGAGATTTGGGACCCATGGGATGGGTACCATGCAGTATTACTTGAAAGGGTCTGCGTTGGCTCACCCAACCTCACCGAACCTCTCAGCCCCAAGAGTGTTCCACCCTTATGTCTCAATCAGCTGTGGGTCTAGATATGGTCAATCCAGGTTGCATCACAGGCCCTGAACGAATTTTGTAAGAATTTCTCTCTCTTTCACTGCCTTTGTTTCACGGGTTTTGAAAAGTAATTTATTTTTATAATGGGGTTTAGCTGCTTTTCACGGCTGTGTTTATGCCGCTTTACACCCCCTTGACTCACTTACAGAGAGATATCAATACATAGGTTTGAAGATTCTTACTAGTCAGATATATTCTTGTGCGGTGAATAGGGGGTGTTGAGTCCAGTTCACTGAAAAAGGAATAGGTCTTGTCTCTTACATATTGGGTTTATGGAACGGTATCTGAGCTAATTTGAAACCCTTGTTTTATGCATCACCCCACCTCACCTTTCCGTTCAGCAGCCATAGTGTGTTTCCTAAACCTGTGACTCTGTTCTGTTTTGTAATTCAGTTCAAGTGTAGCGGTTCTACATTCCCTCTAGAAGTGATATCTTATGATAAGTGTCTTTTTCTGTGTGACTTATTTCACTTAGAATCGTCGTACCTAAATCCACTCATCGTGCTGCTACTAGCCTTATGACGTTGATTTCCTGGCTGAGTGATATTCCATTGTACATGAGGACCCCAACTTCTTTATCCATTTTTCTCTTTCCTAGGATATTTAAGGTGTAATGATGTGGGGGTTCTTGTCAACAGAGCAGCCCTAAACTTTGGGGTGCCTGTGTCTTGCTGATTTTTAGTTTTCCCAATTTATACGCCCATGAGTGGAAGTGCCCTATGCTCTCCAAGCTGTGTTTTGTAGATGTTTCAGAACACACCGTACACTTCTCCACAGTGGCTGTTGGCAATTTACATCCCGCCCATCAGCGTAGCAAGGCTCCCATTTCTCATTGGCCGGTCCTGCTTTCTGGTTTGGACACTTTTTTCCGCATGGCCCTTTTGCCCGCTGGGAAGCGAGACTTCTTTGGAGCGCTGATTAGCCTTTCCAGGTTGCTTGGTTGGCCAAAAAGGGCGTATGCGTTTTTTCCTGAATATATTCAGGAAAAAACGCATACGCCCTTTTTGGCCAAGGGCATCATTGTCCACGTTTTGCGCTTTTCATGTGCTTTCAAGGCGATTCGAATCTACCTCCTGAAATCTGTTTCCTGCAATTCTGCCTTGCTTTCAAAGCCTCTTCGTTGCCTTCCCTTAATATATTTGTGGACGAGAGGTATCATTTAAAACTCTGCAGGTTTGTGAATTGCAGTGCCCTGAGCTCCATTTTTCAACTCGCTTTTTTGGAGCTGGCCGCAAAAGCGCAGGATTGCTTCAGGCCCTCTTCTCGTTCTGGGGGGCAGGCTGAGCTTGTGCTTAATTCTTCTTCCTGATGGGAAAATAGAGTGACGTGTGCCTGTCCCCAACACCTAGAGCTAGTCTCTCATTGGTTCCCCCTCTTCCCGTTCATCCTCAGGACAAATTGCAACCTGTACGGAACAGGAGGTTAAAGGTGCTGATTCTCCAAGGAGGGAGATGGCTAGTAAATCGGCTGGAATGGCGAACCCGAGCAAAGGAGATGAGAAATGAGGTGCGTTTTAGAAACCTTTCCCGATCACACGGTGTACCATCTTCTGGGTTTCTCATGCCTGTTTTCGACGTAGGAAGATGCCCTTGAACCTGGAGATTTGGGACCCATGGGATGGGTACCATGCAGTATTACTTGAAAGGGTCTGCGTTGGCTCACCCAACCTCACCGAACCTCTCAGCCCCAAGAGTGTCCACCCTTATGTCTCAATCAGCTGTGGGTCTAGATATGGTCAATCCAGGTTGCATCACAGCCCCTGAACGAATTTTGTAAGAATTTCTCTCTCTTTCACTGCCTTTGTTTCACGGGTTTTGAAAAGTAATTTATTTTTATAATGGGGTTTAGCTGCTTTTCACGGCTGTGTTTATGCCGCTTTACACCCCCTTGACTCACTTACAGAGAGATATCAATACATAGGTTTGAAGATTCTTCCTAGTCAGATATATTCTTGTGCGGTGAATAGGGGGTGTTGAGTCCAGTTCACTGAAAAAGGAATAGGTCTTGTCTCTTACATATTGGGTTTATGGAACGGTATCTGAGCTAATTTGAAACCCTTGTTTTATGCATCACCCCACCTCACCTTTCCCGTTCAGCAGCATAGTGTGTTTCCTAAACCTGTGACTCTGTTCTGTTTTGTAATTCAGTTCAAGTGTAGCGGTTCTACATTCCCTCTAGAAGTGATATCTTATGATAAGTGTCTTTTTCTGTGTGACTTATTTCACTTAGAATCGTCGTACCTAAATCCACTCATCGTGCTGCTACTAGCCTTATGACGTTGATTTCCTGGCTGAGTGATATTCCATTGTACATGAGGACCCCAACTTCTTTATCC
>NW_026645643.1:0-72165 GCF_949987535.1 Balaenoptera acutorostrata
GGTTAGGGTTAGGGTTAGGGCTAGTGTTAGGGTTAGGGCTCGGTTTAGGGTACAGGTTAGGATTACGGTACGCGTTAGGGTTAGGGTAGGGGTTAGGGTTAGGGTACGCGTTAGGGTGAGGGTAGTTATTAAACCTATCCCACTCTCTAGATACCCCTTAGCACGTAAAGGAATATTATTTGGGGGTCCAGCCATGGAGAAGAGTTTAGACACTAGGAGAAGATAAGGAACACACCCATTATCACGAAATCACATTAGGATTCTCTTTTTAACCTGTTCCTTAAAACACTAGTGCTTAGGAAATCTATTGGAGGCAGAAGCAGTCAAGGGTAGATTAGGGTTAGGGTTAGGGTTAGGGTGAGGGTTACGGTACGGCTTAGGGTACGGGTTCGGGGAAGGGTTCGGGTAGGGCGTAGGGTATGGGTTAGGGTTAGGGTTAGGGCTAGTGTTAGGGTTAGGGCTCGGTTTAGGGTACAGGTTAGGATTAGGGTACGCGTTAGGATTCGGGTAGGGGTTAGGGTTAGGGTACGCGTTAGGGTGAGGGTAATTATTAAACCTATCCCACTCTCTAGATACCCCTTAGCACGTAAAGGAATATTATTTGGGGGTCCAGCCATGGAGAAGAGTTTAGACACGAGGAGAAGATAAGGAACACACCCATTATCAAGAAATCACATTAGGATTCTCTTTTTAACCTGTTCCTTAAAACACTAGTGCTTAGGAAATCTATTGAGGCAGAAGCCGTCAAGGGTAGCTTCGGGTTAGGGTAAGGGTTAGGGTGAGGGTTAGGTTACGGCTTAGGGTACGGGTTCGGGGAGGTGTTCGGGTAGGGCATAGGGTATGGGTTAGGGTTAGGGTTAGGGCTAGAGTTAGGGTTAGGGCTCGGTTTAGGGTACAGGTTAGGATTAGGGTACGCGTTAGGGTTAGGGTAGGGGTTAGGGTTAGTGTACGCGTTAGGGTGAGGGTAGTTATTAAACCTATCCCACTCTCTAGATAACCCTTAGCACGTACAGGAATATTATTGGGGGTCCAGCCATGGAGAAGAGTTTAGACACTAGGAGAAGATAAGGAACACACCCATTATCACGAAATCACATTAGGATTCTCTTTTTAACCTGTTCCTTAAAACACTAGTGCTTAGGAAATCTATTGGAGGCAGAAGCCGTCAAGGGTAGCTTAGGGTTAGGGTTAGGGTTAGAGTTAGTGTTAGGGTTAGGGCTCGGTTTAGGGTAGGGGTTAGGATTAGGGTACGCGCTAGGGTTAGGGTAGGGGTTAGGGTTAGGGTACGCGTTAGGGTGAGGTTAGTTATTAAACCTATCATACTCTCTAGATACCCCTTAGCACATAAAGGAATATTATTTGGGGGTCCAGCCATGGAGAAGAGTTTAGACACGAGGAGAAGATAAGGAACACACCCATTATCAAGAAATCACATTAGGATTCTCTTTTTAACATGTTCCTTAAAACACTAGTGCTTAGGAAATCTATTGGAGGCAGAGCCGTCAAGGGTAGCTTAGGGTTAGGGTTAGGGTTAGGGTGAGGGTTAGGGTACGGCTTAGGGTACGGGTTCGGGGAGGGGTTCGGGTAGGGCGTAGGGTATGGGTTAGGGTTAGGGTTAGGGCTAGTGTTAGGGTTAGGGCTCGGTTTAGGGTACAGGATAGGATTAGGGTACGCGTTAGGGTTAGGGTAGGGGTTAGGGTTAGGGTACGCGTTAGGGTGGGGGTAGTTATTAAACCTATCCCACTCTCTAGATACCCCTTAGCATGTAAAGGAATATTATTTGGGGGTCCAGCCATGGAGAAGAGTTTAGACACTAGGAGAAGATAAGGAACACACCCATTATCACGAAATCACATTAGGATTCTCTTTTTAACCTGTTCCTTAAAACACTAGTGCTTAGGAAATCTATTGAGGCAGAAGCAGTCAAGGGTAGCTTAGGGTTAGGGTTAGGGTTAGGGTGAGGGTTAGGGTATGGCTTAGGGTACGGGTTCGGGTAGGGGTTCGGGTAGGGCGTAGGGTATGGGTTAGGGTTAGGGTTAGGGTTAGTGTTAGGGTTAGGGCTCGGTTTAGGGTACGGGTTAGGATTAAGGTACGCGTTAGGGTTAGGGTATGGGTTATGGTTAGGGTACGCGTTAGGGTGGGGTAGTTATTAAACCTATCACACTCTCTAGATACCCCTTAGCACGTAAAGGACTATTATTTGGGGGTCCAGCCATGGAGAAGAGTTTAGACACGAGGAGAAGATAAGGAACACACCCATTATCAAGAAATCACAATGTGATTCTCTTTTTCAACTGTTCCTTAAAACACTAGTGCTTAGGAAATCTATTGGAGGCAGAAGCCGTCAAGGGTAGCTTAGGGTTAGGGTTAGGGTTAGGGTGAGGGTTAGGGTACGGCTTAGGGTACGGGTTCGGGGAGGGGTTCGGGTAGGGCGTAGGGTATGGGTTAGGGTTAGGGTTAGGGCTAGTGTTAGGGTTAGGGCTCGGTTTAGGGTACAGGTTAGGATTACGGTACGCGTTAGGGTTAGGGTAGGGGTTAGGGTTAGGGTACGCGTTAGGGTGAGGGTAGTTATTAAACCTATCCCACTCTCTAGATACCCCTTAGCACGTAAAGGAATATTATTTGGGGGTCCAGCCATGGAGAAGAGTTTAGACACTAGGAGAAGATAAGGAACACACCCATTATCACGAAATCACATTAGGATTCTCTTTTTAACCTGTTCCTTAAAACACTAGTGCTTAGGAAATCTATTGGAGGCAGAAGCAGTCAAGGGTAGATTAGGGTTAGGGTTAGGGTTAGGGTGAGGGTTACGGTACGGCTTAGGGTACGGGTTCGGGGAAGGGTTCGGGTAGGGCGTAGGGTATGGGTTAGGGTTAGGGTTAGGGCTAGTGTTAGGGTTAGGGCTCGGTTTAGGGTACAGGTTAGGATTAGGGTACGCGTTAGGATTCGGGTAGGGGTTAGGGTTAGGGTACGCGTTAGGGTGAGGGTAGTTATTAAACCTATCCCACTCTCTAGATACCCCTTAGCACGTAAAGGAATATTATTTGGGGGTCCAGCCATGGAGAAGAGTTTAGACACGAGGAGAAGATAAGGAACACACCCATTATCAAGAAATCACATTAGGATTCTCTTTTTAACCTGTTCCTTAAAACACTAGTGCTTAGGAAATCTATTGGAGGCAGAAGCCGTCAAGGGTAGCTTCGGGTTAGGGTTAGGGTTAGGGTGAGGGTTAGGTTACGGCTTAGGGTACGGGTTCGGGGAGGTGTTCGGGTAGGGCATAGGGTATGGGTTAGGGTTAGGGTTAGGGCTAGAGTTAGGGTTAGGGCTCGGTTTAGGGTACAGGTTAGGATTAGGGTACGCGTTAGGGTTAGGGTAGGGGTTAGGGTTAGTGTACGCGTTAGGGTGAGGGTAGTTATTAAACCTATCCCACTCTCTAGATACCCCTTAGCACGTACAGGAATATTATTGGGGGTCCAGCCATGGAGAAGAGTTTAGACACTAGGAGAAGATAAGGAACACACCCATTATCACGAAATCACATTAGGATTCTCTTTTTAACCTGTTCCTTAAAACACTAGTGCTTAGGAAATCTATTGGAGGCAGAAGCCGTCAAGGGTAGCTTAGGGTTAGGGTTAGGGTTAGAGTTAGTGTTAGGGTTAGGGCTCGGTTTAGGGTAGGGGTTAGGATTAGGGTACGCGCTAGGGTTAGGGTAGGGGTTAGGGTTAGGGTACGCGTTAGGGTGAGGTTAGTTATTAAACCTATCATACTCTCTAGATACCCCTTAGCACATAAAGGAATATTATTTGGGGGTCCAGCCATGGAGAAGAGTTTAGACACGAGGAGAAGATAAGGAACACACCCATTATCAAGAAATCACATTAGGATTCTCTTTTTAACATGTTCCTTAAAACACTAGTGCTTAGGAAATCTATTGGAGGCAGAAGCCGTCAAGGGTAGCTTAGGGTTAGGGTTAGGGTTAGGGTGAGGGTTAGGGTACGGCTTAGGGTACGGGTTCGGGGAGGGGTTCGGGTAGGGCGTAGGGTATGGGTTAGGGTTAGGGTTAGGGCTAGTGTTAGGGTTAGGGCTCGGTTTAGGGTACAGGATAGGATTAGGGTACGCGTTAGGGTTAGGGTAGGGGTTAGGGTTAGGGTACGCGTTAGGGTGGGGGTAGTTATTAAACCTATCCCACTCTCTAGATACCCCTTAGCATGTAAAGGAATATTATTTGGGGGTCCAGCCATGGAGAAGAGTTTAGACACTAGGAGAAGATAAGGAACACACCCATTATCACGAAATCACATTAGGATTCTCTTTTTAACCTGTTCCTTAAAACACTAGTGCTTAGGAAATCTATTGGAGGCAGAAGCAGTCAAGGGTAGCTTAGGGTTAGGGTTAGGGTTAGGGTGAGGGTTAGGGTATGGCTTAGGGTACGGGTTCGGGTAGGGGTTCGGGTAGGGCGTAGGGTATGGGTTAGGGTTAGGGTTAGGGTTAGTGTTAGGGTTAGGGCTCGGTTTAGGGTACGGGTTAGGATTAAGGTACGCGTTAGGGTTAGGGTATGGGTTATGGTTAGGGTACGCGTTAGGGTGGGGGTAGTTATTAAACCTATCACACTCTCTAGATACCCCTTAGCACGTAAAGGACTATTATTTGGGGGTCCAGCCATGGAGAAGAGTTTAGACACGAGGAGAAGATAAGGAACACACCCATTATCAAGAAATCACAATGTGATTCTCTTTTTCAACTGTTCCTTAAAACACTAGTGCTTAGGAAATCTATTGGAGGCAGAAGCCGTCAAGGGTAGCTTAGGGTTAGGGTTAGGGTTAGGGTGAGGGTTAGGGTACGGCTTAGGGTACGGGTTCGGGGAGGGGTTCGGGTAGGGCGTAGGGTATGGGTTAGGGTTAGGGTTAGGGCTAGTGTTAGGGTTAGGGCTCGGTTTAGGGTACAGGTTAGGATTACGGTACGCGTTAGGGTTAGGGTAGGGGTTAGGGTTAGGGTACGCGTTAGGGTGAGGGTAGTTATTAAACCTATCCCACTCTCTAGATACCCCTTAGCACGTAAAGGAATATTATTTGGGGGTCCAGCCATGGAGAAGAGTTTAGACACTAGGAGAAGATAAGGAACACACCCATTATCACGAAATCACATTAGGATTCTCTTTTTAACCTGTTCCTTAAAACACTAGTGCTTAGGAAATCTATTGGAGGCAGAAGCAGTCAAGGGTAGATTAGGGTTAGGGTTAGGGTTAGGGTGAGGGTTACGGTACGGCTTAGGGTACGGGTTCGGGGAAGGGTTCGGGTAGGGCGTAGGGTATGGGTTAGGGTTAGGGTTAGGGCTAGTGTTAGGGTTAGGGCTCGGTTTAGGGTACAGGTTAGGATTAGGGTACGCGTTAGGATTCGGGTAGGGGTTAGGGTTAGGGTACGCGTTAGGGTGAGGGTAGTTATTAAACCTATCCCACTCTCTAGATACCCCTTAGCACGTAAAGGAATATTATTTGGGGGTCCAGCCATGGAGAAGAGTTTAGACACGAGGAGAAGATAAGGAACACACCCATTATCAAGAAATCACATTAGGATTCTCTTTTTAACCTGTTCCTTAAAACACTAGTGCTTAGGAAATCTATTGGAGGCAGAAGCCGTCAAGGGTAGCTTCGGGTTAGGGTTAGGGTTAGGGTGAGGGTTAGGTTACGGCTTAGGGTACGGGTTCGGGGAGGTGTTCGGGTAGGGCATAGGGTATGGGTTAGGGTTAGGGTTAGGGCTAGAGTTAGGGTTAGGGCTCGGTTTAGGGTACAGGTTAGGATTAGGGTACGCGTTAGGGTTAGGGTAGGGGTTAGGGTTAGTGTACGCGTTAGGGTGAGGGTAGTTATTAAACCTATCCCACTCTCTAGATACCCCTTAGCACGTACAGGAATATTATTGGGGGTCCAGCCATGGAGAAGAGTTTAGACACTAGGAGAAGATAAGGAACACACCCATTATCACGAAATCACATTAGGATTCTCTTTTTAACCTGTTCCTTAAAACACTAGTGCTTAGGAAATCTATTGGAGGCAGAAGCCGTCAAGGGTAGCTTAGGGTTAGGGTTAGGGTTAGAGTTAGTGTTAGGGTTAGGGCTCGGTTTAGGGTAGGGGTTAGGATTAGGGTACGCGCTAGGGTTAGGGTAGGGGTTAGGGTTAGGGTACGCGTTAGGGTGAGGTTAGTTATTAAACCTATCATACTCTCTAGATACCCCTTAGCACATAAAGGAATATTATTTGGGGGTCCAGCCATGGAGAAGAGTTTAGACACGAGGAGAAGATAAGGAACACACCCATTATCAAGAAATCACATTAGGATTCTCTTTTTAACATGTTCCTTAAAACACTAGTGCTTAGGAAATCTATTGGAGGCAGAAGCCGTCAAGGGTAGCTTAGGGTTAGGGTTAGGGTTAGGGTGAGGGTTAGGGTACGGCTTAGGGTACGGGTTCGGGGAGGGGTTCGGGTAGGGCGTAGGGTATGGGTTAGGGTTAGGGTTAGGGCTAGTGTTAGGGTTAGGGCTCGGTTTAGGGTACAGGATAGGATTAGGGTACGCGTTAGGGTTAGGGTAGGGGTTAGGGTTAGGGTACGCGTTAGGGTGGGGGTAGTAATTAAACCTATCCCACTCTCTAGATACCCCTTAGCATGTAAAGGAATATTATTTGGGGGTCCAGCCATGGAGAAGAGTTTAGACACTAGGAGAAGATAAGGAACACACCCATTATCACGAAATCACATTAGGATTCTCTTTTTAACCTGTTCCTTAAAACACTAGTGCTTAGGAAATCTATTGGATGCAGAAGCAGTCAAGGGTAGCTTAGGGTTAGGGTTAGGGTTAGGGTGAGGGTTAGGGTACGGCTTAGGGTACGGGTTCGGGGAGGGGTTCGGGTAGGGCGTAGGGTATGGGTTAGGGTTAGGGTTAGGGCTAGTGTTAGGGTTAGGGCTCGGTTTAGGGTACGGGTTAGGATTAGGGTACGCGTTAGGGTTCGGGTAGGGGTTAGGGTTAGGGTACGCGTTAGGGTGAGGGTAGTTATTAAACCTATCCCACTCTCTAGATACCCCTTAGCACGTAAAGGACTATTATTTGGGGGTCCAGCCATGGAGAAGAGTTTAGACACGAGGAGAAGATAAGGAACACACCCATTATCACGAAAACACATTAGGATTCTCTTTTTAACCTGTTCCTTAAAACACTAGTGCTTAGGAAATCTATTGGAGGCAGAAGCAGTCAAGGGTAGCTTAGGGTTAGGGTTAGGGTTAGGGTGAGGGTTAGGGTACGTCTTAGGGTACGGGTTCGGGGAGGGGTTCGGGTAGGCCGTAGGGTATGGGTTAGGGTTAGGGTTAGGGTTAGTGTTAGGGTTAGGGCTCGGTTTAGGGTACGGGTTAGGATTAGGGTACGCGCTAGGGTTAGGGTAGGGGTTAGGGTTAGGGTACGCGTTAGGGTGAGGGTAGTTATTAAACCTATCCCACTCTCTAGATACCCCTTAGCACGTAAAGGAATATTATTTGGGGGTCCAGCCATGGAGAAGGGTTTAGACACTAGGAGAAGATAAGGAACACACCCATTATCAAGAAATCACAATATGATTCTCTTTTTAAACTGTTCCTTAAAACACTAGTGGTTAGGAAATCTATTGGAGGCAGAAGCAGTCAAGGGTAGCTTAGGGTTAGGGTTAGGGTTAGGGTGAGGGTTAGGGTAGGGCTTAGGGTACGGGTTCGGGGAGGGTTTCGGGTAGGGCGTAGGGTATGGGTTAGGGTTAGGGTTAGGGTTAGTGTTAGGGTTAGGGCTCGGTTTAGGGTACGGGTTAGGATTAGGGTACTCGATAGGGTTAGGGTAGCGGTTAGGGTTAGGGTACGCGTTAGGGTGAGGGTAGTTATTAAACCTATCACACTCTCTAGATACCCCTTAGCACGTAAAGGAATATTATTTGGGGGTCCAGCCATGGAGAAGAGTTTAGACACTAGGAGAAGATAAGGAACACACCCATTATCACGAAATCACATTAGGATTCTCTTTTTAACCTGTTCCTTAAAATACTAGTGCTTAGGAAATCTATTGGAGGCAGAAGCAGTCAAGGGTAGCTTAGGGTTAGGGTTAGGTTTAGGGTGAGGGTTAGGGTACGGCTTAGGGTACGGGTTCGGGGAGGGGTTCGGGTAGGGCGTAGGGTATGGGTTAGGGTTAGGGTTAGGGCTAGTGTTAGGGTTAGGGCTCGGTTTAGGGTACGGGTTAGGATTAGGGTACGTGCTAGGGTTAGGGTAGGGGTTAGGGTTAGGGAAAGCGTTAGGGTGAGGGTAGTTATTAAACCTATCACACTCTCTAGATACCCCTTAGCTCATAAAGGAATATTATTTGGGGGTCCAGCCATGGAGAAGAGTTTAGACACTAGGAGAAGATAAGGAACACACCCATTATCACGAAATCACATTAGGATTCTCTTTTTAACCTGTTCCTTAAAACACTAGTGCTTAGGAAATCTATTGGAGGCAGAAGCAGTCAAGGGTAGCTTAGGGTTAGGGTTAGGGTTAGGGTGAGGGTTAGGGTATGGCTTAGGGTACGGGTTCGGGGAGGGGTTCGGTTAGGGCGTAGGGTATGGGTTAGGGTTAGGGTTAGGGTTAGTGTTAGGGTTAGGGCTCGGTTTAGGGTATGGGTTAGGATTAGGGTACGCGTTAGGGTTAGGGTAGGGGTTAGGGTTAGGGTACGCGTTAGGGTGGGGGTAGTTATTAAACCTATCACACTCTCTAGATACCCCTTAGCACGTAAAGGAATATTATTTGGGGGTCCAGCCATGGAGAAGAGTTTAGACACTAGGAGAAGATAAGGAACACACCCATTATCACGAAATCACATTAGGATTCTCTTTTTAACCTGTTCCTTAAAACACTATTGCTTAGGAAATCTATTGGAGGCAGAAGCCGTCAAGGGTAGCTTAGGGTTAGGGTTAGGGTTAGGGTGAGGGTTAGGGTACGGCTTAGGGTACGGGTTCGGGGAGGGGTTCGGGTAGGGCGTAGGGTATGGGTTAGGGTTAGGGTTAGGGTTAGTGTTAGGGTTAGGGCTCGGTTTAGGGTACGGGTTAGGATTAGGGTACGCGTTAGTGTTAGGGTAGGTGTTAGGGTTAGGGTACGCGATAGGGTGAGGTTAGTTATTAAACCTATCCCACTCTCTAGATACCCCATAGTACGTAAAGGAATATTATTTGGGGTTCCAGCCATGGAGAAGAGTTTAGACACGAGGAGAAGATAAGGAACACACCCATTATCAAGAAATCACATTAGGATTCTCTTTTAAACCTGTTCCTTAAATCACTAGTGCTTAGGAAATCTATTGGAGGCAGAAGCCGTCAAGGGTAGCTTAGGGTTAGGGTTAGGGTTAGGGTGAGGGTTAGGGTACGGCTTAGGGTACGGGTTCAGGGAGGGGTTCGGGTAGGGCGTAGGGTATGGTTTAGGGTTAGGGTTAGGGCTCGGTTTAGGGTACGGGTTAGGATTAGGGTACGCGTTAGTGTTAGGGTAGGGGTTAGGGTTAGGTTACGCTTTAGGGTGAGGGTAGTTATTAAACCTATCCCACTCTCTAGATACCCCTTAGCACGTAAAGGAATATTATTTGGGGGTCCAGCCATGGAGAAGGGTTTAGACATTAGGAGAAGATAAGGAACACACCCATTATCATGAAATCACAATATGATTCTCTTTTTAAACTGTTCCTTAAAACACTAGTGGTTAGGAAATCTATTGGAGGCAGAAGCAGTCAAGGGTAGCTTAGGGTTAGGGTTAGGGTTAGGGTGAGGGTTAGGGTACGGCTTAGGGTACGGGTTCGGGGAGGGGTTCGGGTAGGGCGTAGGATATGGGTTAGGGTTAGGGTTAGGGTTAGTGTTAGAGTTAGGGCTCGGTTTAGGGTACGGGTTAGGATTAGGGTACGCGTTAGTGTTAGGGTAGGGGTTAGGGTTAGGGTACGCGACAGGGTGAGGTTAGTTATTAAACCTATCCCACTCTCTAGATACCCCTTAGCACGTAAAGGAATATTATTTGGGGGTCCAGCCATGGAGAAGAGTTTAGACACGAGGAGAAGATAAGGAACACACCCATTATCAAGAAAACACATTAGGATTCTCTTTTTAACCTGTTCCTTAAAACACTAGTGCTTAGGAAATCTATTGGAGGCAGAAGCCGTCAAGGGTAGCTTAGGGTTAGGGTGAGGGTTAGGGTACGGTTTAGGGTACGGGTTCAGGGAGGGGTTCGGGTAGGGCGTAGGGTATGGGTTAGGGTTAGGTTTAGAGTTAGTGTTAGGGTTAGGGCTCGGTTTAGGGTACGGGTTAGGATTAGGGTACGCGCTAGGGTTAGGGTAGGGGTTAGGGTTAGGGTACGCGTTAGGGTGAGGGTAGTTATTAAACCTATCACACTCTCTAGATACCCCTTAGCACATAAAGGAATATTATTGGGGGGTCCAGCCATGGAGAAGAGTTTAGACACGAGGAGAAGACAAGGAACACACCCATTATCAAGAAATCACATTAGGATTCTCTTTTTAACCTGTTCCTTAAAACACTAGTGCTTAGGAAATCTATTGGAGGCAGAAGCCGGCAAGGGTAGCTTAGGGTTAGGGTTAGGGTTAGGGTGAGGGTTAGGGTACGGCTTAGGGTACGGGTTCGGGGAGGTGTTCGTGTAGGGCGTAGGGTTTGGGTTAGGGTTAGGGTTAGGGCTAGTGTTAGGTTTAGGGCTCGGTTTAGGGTACGGGTTAGGATTAGGCTACGCGTTAGGGTTAGGGTAGGGGTTAGGGTTAGTGTACGCGTTAAGGTGAGGGTAGATATTAAACCTATCCCAATCTCTAGATACCCCTTAGCACGTAAAGGAATATTATTGGGGGTCCAGCCATGGAGAAGAGTTTAGACACTAGGAGAAGATAAGGAACACACCCATTATCACGAAATCACATTAGGATTCTCTTTTTAACCTGTTCCTTAAAACACTAGTGCTTAGGAAATCTATTGGAGGTAGATGCAGTCAAGGGTAGCTTAGGGTTAGGGTTAGGGTTAGGGTGAGGGTTAGGGTATGGCTTAGGGTACGGGTTCGGGGAGGGGTTCGGGTAGGGCGTAGGGTATGGGTTAGGGTTAGGGTTAGGGTTAGTGTTAGGGTTAGGGCTCGGTTTAGGGTACGGTTTAGGATTAGGGTACGCGTTACGGTTAGGGCAGGGGTTAGGGTTAGGATACGCATTAGGGTGGGGGTAGTTATTAAACCTATCACACTCTCTAGATACCCCTTAGCACGTAAAGGAATATTATTTGGGGGTCCAGCCATGGAGAAGAGTTTAGACACGAGGAGAAGATAAGGAACACACCCATTATCAAGAAATCACATTAGGATTCTCTTTTTAACCTGTTCCTTAAAACACTAGAGCTTAGGAAATCTATTGGAGGCAGAAGCAGTCAAGGGTAGCTTAGGGTTAGGGTTAGGGTTAGGGTGAGGGTCAGGGTACGGTTTAGGGTACGGGTTCAGGGAGGGGTTCGGGTAGGGCGTAGGGTATGGGTTAGGGTTATGGTTAGAATTAGTGTTAGGGTTAGGGCTCGGTTTAGGGTACGGGTTAGGATTAGGGTACGCGCTAGGGTTAGGGTAGGGGTTATGGTTAGGGTACGCGTTAGGGTGAGGGTAGTTATTAAACCTATCACACTCTCTAGATACCCCTTAGCACATAAAGGAATATTATTGGGGGGTCCAGCCATGGAGAAGAGTTTAGACACGAGGAGAAGACAAGGAACACACGACTATCAAGAAATCACATTAGGATTCTCTTTTTAACCTCTTCCTTAAAACACTAGTGCTTAGGAAATCTATTGGAGGCAGAAGCCGTCAAGGGTAGCTTAGGGTTAGGGTTAGGGTTAGGGTGAGGGTTAGGGTACGGCTTAGGGTACGGGTTCGGGGAGGTGTTCGGGTAGGGCGTAGGGTATGGGTTAGGGTTAGGGTTAGGGCTAGTGTTAGGTTTAGGGCTCGGTTTAGGGTACGGGTTAGGATTAGGCTACGAGTTAGGGTTAGGGTAGGGGTTAGGGTTAGTGTACGCGTTAAGGTGAGGGTAGATATTAAACCTATCCCAATCTCTAGATACCCCTTAGCACGTAAAGGAATATTATTGGGGGTCCAGCCATGGAGAAGAGTTTAGACACTAGGAGAAGATAAGGAACACACCCATTATCACGAAATCACATTAGGATTCTCTTTTTAACCTGTTCCTTAAAACACTAGTGCTTAGGAAATCTATTGGAGGTAGATGCAGTCAAGGGTAGCTTAGGGTTAGGGTTAGGGTTAGGGTGAGGGTTAGGGTATGGCTTAGGGTACGGGTTCGGGGAGGGGTTCGGGTAGGGCGTAGGGTATGGGTTAGGGTTAGGGTTAGGGTTAGTGTTAGGGTTAGGGCTCGGTTTAGGGTACGGTTTAGGATTAGGGTACGCGTTACGGTTAGGGCAGGTGTTAGGGTTAGGATACGCATTAGGGTGGGGGTAGTTATTAAACCTATCACACTCTCTAGATACCCCTTAGCACGTAAAGGAATATTATTTGGGGGTCCAGCCATGGAGAAGAGTTTAGACACGAGGAGAAGATAAGGAACACACCCATTATCAAGAAATCACATTAGGATTCTCTTTTTAACCTGTTCCTTAAAACACTAGAGCTTAGGAAATCTATTGGAGGCAGAAGCAGTCAAGGGTAGCTTAGGGTTAGGGTTAGGGTTAGGGTGAGGGTTAGGGTACGGTTTAGGGTACGGGTTCAGGGAGGGGTTCGGGTAGGGCGTAGGGTATGGGTTAGGGTTATGGTTAGAATTAGTGTTAGGGTTAGGGCTCGGTTTAGGGTACGGGTTAGGATTAGGGTACGCGCTAGGGTTAGGGTAGGGGTTATGGTTAGGGTACGCGTTAGGGTGAGGGTAGTTATTAAACCTATCACACTCTCTAGATACCCCTTAGCACATAAAGGAATATTATTGGGGGGTCCAGCCATGGAGAAGTGTTTAGACACGAGGAGAAGACAAGGAACACACCCACTATCAAGAAATCACATTAGGATTCTCTTTTTAACATATTCCTTAAAACACTAGTGCTTAGGAAATCTATTGGAGGCAGAAGCCGTCAAGGGTAGCTTAGGGTTAGGTTTAGGGTTAGGGTGAGGGTTAGGGTACGGCTTAGGGTACGGGTTCGGGGAGGTGTTCGGGTAGGGCGTAGGGTATGGGTTAGGGTTAGGGTTAGGGCTAGTGTTAGGTTTAGGGCTCGGTTTAGGGTACGGGTTAGGATTAGGCTAAGCGTTAGGGTTAGGGTAGGGGTTAGGGTTAGTGTACGCGTTAGGGTGAGGGTAGCTATTAAACCTATCCCACTCTCTAGATACCCCTTAGCACGTAAAGGAATATTATTGGGGGTCCAGCCATTGAGAAGAGTTTAGACACTAGGAGAAGATAAGGAACACACCCATTATCACGAAATCACATTAGGATTCTCTTTTTAACCTGTTCCTTAAAACACTAGTGCTTAGGAAATCTATTGGAGGCAGAAGCAGTCAAGGGTAGCTTAGGGTTAGGGTTAGGGTTAGGGTGAGGGTTAGGGTATGGCTTAGGGTACGGGTTCGGGGAGGGGTTCGGGTAGGGCGTAGGGTATGGGTTAGGGTTAGGGTTAGGGTTAGTGTTAGGTTTAGGGCTCGGTTTAGTGTACGGTTTATGATTAGGGTACGCGTTAGGGTTATGGCAGGGGTTAGGGTTAGGATACGCGTTAGGGTGGGGGTAGTTATTAAACCTATCACACTCTGTAGATACCCCTTAGCACGTAAAGGAATATTATTTTGGGGTCCAGCCATGGAGAAGAGTTTAGACACGAGGAGAAGATAAGGAACACACCCATTATCAAGAAATCACATTAGGATTCTATTTTTAACCTGTTCCTTAAAACACTAGTGCTTAGGAAATCTATTGGAGGCAGAAGCAGTCAAGGGTAGCTTAGGGTTAGGGTTAGGGTTAGGGTGAGGGTTAGGGTACGGCTTAGGGTACGGGTTCGGGGAGGGGTTCGGGTAGGGCGTAGGGTATGGGTTAGGGTTAGGGTTAGGGCTAGTGTTAGGGTTAGGGCTCGGTTTAGGGTACGGGTTAGGATTAGGGTACGCGTTAGGGTTACGGTAGGGGTTAGGGTTAGGGTACGCGTTAGGGTGGGGGTAGTTATTAAACCTATCACACTCTCTAGATACCCCTTAGCACGTAAAGGACTATTATTTGGGGGTCCAGCCATGGAGAAGAGTTTAGACACGAGGAGAAGATAAGGAACACACCCATTATCAAGAAATCACAATGTGATTCTCTTTTTAAAGTGTTCCTTAAAACACTAGTGCTTAGGAAATCTATTGGAGGCAGAAGCAGTCAAGGGTAGCTTAGGGTTAGGGTTAGGGTTAGGGTGAGGGTTAGGGTACGGCTTAGGGTACGGGTTCGGGGAGGGGTTCGGGTAGGGCGTAGGGTATGGGTTAGGGTTAGGGTTAGGGCTAGTGTTAGGGTTAGGGCTCGGTTTAGGGTACGGGTTAGGATTAGGGTATGCGTTAGGGTTAGGGTAGGGGTTAGGGTTAGGATACGCGTTAGGGTGAGGGAAGTTATTAAACCTATCCCACTCTCTAGATACCCCTTAGCACGAAAAGGAATATTATTTGGGGGTCCAGCCATGGAGAAGAGTATAGACACGAGAAGATAAGGAACACACCCATTATCAAGAAATCACATTAGGATTCTCTTTTTAACCTGTTCCTTAAATCACTAGTGCTTAGGAAATCTATTGGAGGCAGAAGCCGTCAAGGGTAGCTTAGGGTTAGGGTTAGGGTTAGGGTGAGGGTTAGGGTACGGCTTAGGGTACGGGTTCGGGGAGGGGTTCGGGTAGGGCGTAGGGTATGGGTTAGAGTTAGGGTTAGGGTTAGTGTTAGGGTTAGGGCTCGGTTTAGGTTACGGGTTAGGATTAGGGTACGCGTTAGTGTTAGGGTAGGGGTTAGGGTTAGGGTAGGGGTTAGGGTTAGGATACGCTTTAGGGTGAGGGTAGTTATTAAACCTATCCCACTCTCTAGATACCCCTTAGCACGTAAAGGAATATTATTTGGGGGTCCAGCCATGGAGAAGAGTTTAGACACTAGGAGAAGATAAGGAACACACCCATTATCACGAAATCACATTAGGATTCTCTTTTTAACCTGTTCCTTAAAACACTATTGCTTAGGAAATCTATTGGAGGCAGAAGCCGTCAAGGGTAGCTTAGGGTTAGGGTTAGGGTTAGGGTGAGGTTTAGGGTACGGCTTAGGGTACGGGTTCGGGGAGGGGTTCGGGTAGGGCGTAGGGTATGGTTTAGGGTTAGGGTTAGGGTTAGTGTTAGGGTTAGGGCTCGGTTTAGGGTACGGGTTAGGATTAGGGTACGCGTTAGTGTTAGGGTAGGTGTTAGGGTTAGGGTACGCGATACGGTGAGGTTAGTTATTAAACCTATCCCACACTCTAGATACCCCATAGTACGTAAAGGAATATTATTTGGGGGTCCAGCCATGGAGAAGAGTTTAGACACGAGGAGAAGATAAGGAACACACCCATTATCAAGAAATCACATTAGGATTCTCTTTTAAACCTGTTCCTTAAATCACTAGTGCTTAGGAAATCTATTGGAGGCAGAAGCCGTCAAGGGTAGCTTAGGGTTAGGGTTAGGGTTAGGGTGAGGGTTAGGGTACGGCTTAGGGTACGGGTTCAGGGAGGGGTTCGGGTAGGGCGTAGGGTATGGTTTAGGGTTAGGGTTAGGGCTAGTGTTAGGGTTAGGGCTCGGTTTAGGGTACGGGTTAGGATTAGGGTACGCGTTAGTGTTAGGGTAGGGGTTAGGGTTAGGGTACGCTTTAGGGTGAGGGTAGTTATTAAACCTATCCCACTCTCTAGATACCCCTTAGCACGTAAAGGAATATTATTTGGGGGTCCAGCCATGGAGAAGGGTTTAGACACTAGGAGAAGAT
This sequence comes from Balaenoptera acutorostrata, assembly GCF_949987535.1. Classification (NCBI taxonomy): domain Eukaryota; kingdom Metazoa; phylum Chordata; class Mammalia; order Artiodactyla; family Balaenopteridae; genus Balaenoptera; species Balaenoptera acutorostrata. The sequence goes on from NW_026645643.1 coordinate 15,983, forward strand.
AAGGAACACACCCATTATCATGAAATCACAATATGATTCTCTTTTTAAACTGTTCCTTAAAACACTAGTGGTAAGGAAATCTATTGGAGGCAGAAGCAGTCAAGGGTAGCTTAGGGTTAGGGTTAGGGTTAGGGTGAGGGTTAGGGTACGGCTTAGGGTACGGGTTCGGGGAGGTGTTCGGGTAGGGCGTAGGCTATGGGTTAGGGTTAGGGTTAGGGCTAGTGTTAGGTTTAGGGCTCGGTTTAGGGTACGGGTTAGGATTAGGCTACGCGTTAGGGTTAGGGTAGGGGTTAGGGTTAGTGTACGCGTTAGGGTGAGAGTAGTTATTAAACCTATCCCACTCTCTAGATACCCCTTAGCACGTAAAGGAATATTATTGGGGGTCCAGCCATGGAGAAGAGTTTAGACACTAGGAGAAGATAAGGAACACACCCATTATCACGAAATCACATTAGGATTCTCTTTTTAACCTGTTCCTTAAAACACTAGTGCTTAGGAAATCTATTGGAGGTAGAAGCAGTCAAGGGTAGCTTAGGGTTAGGGTTAGGGTTAGGGTTAGGGTTAGGGTATGGCTTAGGGTACGGGTTCGGGGAGGGGTTCGGGTAGGGCGTAGGGTATGGGTTAGGGTTAGGGTTAGGGCTAGTGTTAGGTTTAGGGCTCGGTTTAGGGTACGGGTTAGGATTAGGGTACGCGTTAGGGTTAGGGTAGGGGTTAGGGTTAGTGTACGCGTTAGGGTGAGGGTAGTTATTAAACCTATCCCACTCTCTAGATACCCCTTAGCACGTAAAGGAATATTATTGGGGGTCCAGCCATGGAGAAGAGTTTAGACACTAGGAGAAGATAAGGAATACACCCATTATCACGAAATCACATTAGGATTCTCTTTTTAACCTGTTCCTTAAAACACTAGTGCTTAGGAAATCTATTGGAGGCAGAAGCAGTCAAGGGTAGCTTAGGGTTAGGGTTAGGGTTAGGGTGAGGGTTAGGGTATGGCTTAGGGTACGGGTTCGGGGAGGGGTTCGGGTAGGGCGTAGGGTATGGGTTAGGGTTAGGGTTAGGGTTAGTGTTAGGGTTAGGGCTCGGTTTAGGGTACGGTTTAGGATTAGGGTACGCGTTAGGGTTATGGCAGGGGTTAGGGTTAGGATACGCGTTAGGGTGGGGGTAGTTATTAAACCTATCACACTCTCTAGATACCCCTTAGCACGTAAAGGAATATTATTTGGGGGTCCAGCCATGGAGAAGAGTTTAGACACGAGGAGAAGATAAGGAACACACCCATTATCAAGAAATCACATTAGGATTCTCTTTTTAACCTGTTCCTTAAAACACTAGTGCTTAGGAAATCTATTGGAGGCAGAAGCAGTCAAGGGTAGCTTAGGGTTAGGGTTAGGGTTAGGGTGAGGGTTAGGGTACGGCTTAGGGTACGGGTTCGGGGAGGGGTTCGGGTAGGGCGTAGGGTATGGGTTAGGGTTAGGGTTAGGGCTAGTGTTAGGGTTAGGGCTCGGTTTAGGGTACGGGTAAGGATTAGGGTACGCGTTAGGGTTAGGGTAGGGGTTAGGGTTAGGGTACGCGTTAGGGTGAGGGTAGTCATTAAAACTATCCCACTCTGTAGATACCCCTTAGCACGTAAAGGAATATTATTTGGGGGTCCAGCCATGGAGAAGAGTTTAGACACGAGGAGAAGATAAGGAACACACCCATTATCAAGAAATCACATTAGGATTCCCTTTTTAACCTGTTCCTTAAAACACTAGTGCTTAGGAAATCTATTGGAGGCAGAAGCAGTCAAGGGTAGCTTAGGGTTAGGGTTAGGGTTAGGGTGAGGGTTAGGGTATGGCTTAGGGTACGGGTTCGGGGAGGGGTTCGGGTAGGGCGTAGGGTATGGGTTAGGGTTAGGGTTAGGGTTAGTGTTAGGGTTAGGGCTCGGTTTAGGGTACGGGTTAGGATTAGGGTACGCGTTAGGGTTAGGGTAGGGGTTAGGGTTAGGGTACGCGTTAGGGTGGGGGTAGTTATTAAACCTATCACACTCTCTAGATACCCCTTAGCACGTAAAGGAATATTATTTGGGGGTCCAGCCATGGAGAAGAGTTTAGACACGAGGAGAAGACAAGGAACACACCCATTATCAAGAAATCACATTAGGATTCTCTTTTTAACCTGTTCCTTAAAACACTAGTGCTTAGGAAATCTACTGGAGGCAGAAGCCGTCAAGGGTAGCTTAGGGTTAGGGTTAGGGTTAGGGTGAGGGTTAGGGTATGGCTTAGGGTACGGGTTCGGGGAGGTGTTCGGGTAGGGCGTAGGGTATGGGTTATTGTTAGTGTTAGGGTTAGTGTTAGGGTTAGGGCTCAGTTTAGGGTACGGGTTAGGATTAGGGTACGCGTTAGTGTTAGGGTAGGTGTTAGGGTTAGGGTACGCGATAGGGTGAGGTTAGTTCTTAAACCTATCCCACTCTCTAGATACCCCTTAGTACGTAAAGGAATATTATTTGGGGGTCCAGCCATGGAGAAGAGTTTAGACACTAGGAGAAGATAAGGAACACACCCATTATCAAGAAATCACATTAGGATTCTCTTTTTAACCTGTTCCTTAAAACACTAGTGCTTAGGAAATCTATTGGAGGCAGAAGCCGTCAAGGGTAGCTTAGGGTTAGGGTTAGGGTTAGGGTGAGGGTTAGGGTATGGCTTAGGGTACGGGTTCGGGGAGGGGTTCGGGTAGGGCGTAGGGTATGGGTTAGGGTTAGGGTTAGGGTTAGTGTTAGGATTAGGGCTCGGTTTAGGGTACGGGTTAGGATTAGGGTACGCGTTAGGGTTACGGTAGGGGTTAGAGTTAGGGTACGCGTTAGGGTGGGGGTAGTTATTAAACCTATCACACTCTCTAGATACCCCTTAGCACGTAAAGGACTATTATTTGGGGGTCTAGCCATGGAGAAGAGTTTAGACACGAGGAGAAGATAAGGAACACACCCATTATCAAGAAATCACAGTGTGATTCTCTTTTTAAAGTGTTCCTTAAAACACTAGTGCTTAGGAAATCTATTGGAGGCAGAAGCAGTCAAGGGTACCTTAGGGTTAGGGTTAGGGTTAGGGTGAGGGTTAGGGTACGGCTTAGGGTACGGGTTCGGGGAGGGGTTCGGGTAGGGCGTAGGGTATGGGTTAGGGTTAGGGTTAGGGCTAGTGTTAGGGTTAGGGCTCGGTTTAGGGTACGGGTTAGGATTAGGGTATGCGTTAGGGTTAGGGTAGGGGTTAGGGTTAGGATACGCGTTAGGGTGAGGGAAGTTATTAAACCTATCCCACTCTCTAGATACCCCTTAGCACGAAAAGGAATATTATTTGGGGGTCCAGCCATGGAGAAGAGTATAGACACGAGAAGATAAGGAACACACCCATTATCAAGAAATCACATTAGGATTCTCTTTTTAACCTGTTCCTTAAAACACTAGTGGTTAGGAAATCTATTGGAGGCAGAAGCAGTCAAGGGTAGATTAGGGTTAGGGTTAGGGTTAGGGTGAGGGTTAGGGTACGGCTTAGGTTACGGGTTCGGGGAGGGGTTCGGGTAGGGCGTAGGGTATGGTTTAGGGTTAGGGTTAGGGCTAGTGTTAGGGTTAGGGCTCGGTTTAGGGTACGGGTTAGGATTAGGGTACACGTTAGGGTTCGGGTAGGGGTTAGGGTTAGGGTACGCGTTAGGGTGCGGGTAGTTATTAAACCTATCCCACTCTCTAGATACCCCTTAGCACGTAAAGGAATATTATTTGGGGGTCCAGCCATGGAGAAGAGTTTAGACACGAGGAGAAGATAAGGAACACACCCATTATCAAGAAATCACATTAGGATTCTCTTTTTAACCTGTTCCTTAAAACACTAGTGCTTAGGAAATCTATTGGAAGCAGAAGCCGTCAAGGGTAGCTTAGGGTTAGGGTTAGGGTTAGGGTGAGGGTTAGGGTACGGCTTAGGGTACGGGTTCGGGGAGGTGTTCGGGTAGGGCGTAGGGTATGGGTTAGGGTTAGGGTTAGGGCTAGTGTTAGGTTTAGGGCTCGGTTTAGGGTACGGGTTAGGATTAGGCTACGCGTTAGGGTTAGGGTAGGGGTTAGGGTTAGTGTACGCGTTAGGGTGAGGGTAGTTATTAAACCTATCCCACTCTCTAGATACCCCTTAGCACGTAAAGGAATATTATTGGGGGTCCAGCCATGGAGAAGAGTTTAGACACTAGGAGAAGATAAGGAACACACCCATTATCACGAAATCACATTAGGATTCTCTTTTTAACCTGTTCCTTAAAACACTAGTGCTTAGGAAATCTATTGGAGGTAGAAGCAGTCAAGGGTAGCTTAGGGTTAGGGTTAGGGTTAGGGTTAGGGTTAGGGTATGGCTTAGGGTACGGGTTCGGGGAGGGGTTCGGGTAGGGCGTAGGGTATGGGTTAGGGTTAGTGTTAGGGCTAGTGTTAGGTTTAGGGCTCGGTTTAGGGTACGGGTTAGGATTAGGGTACGCGTTAGGGTTAGGGTAGGGGTTAGGGTTAGTGTACGCGTTAGGGTGAGGGTAGTTATTAAACCTATCCCACTCTCTAGATACCCCTTAGCACGTAAAGGAATATTATTGGGTGTCCAGCCATGGAGAAGAGTTTAGACACTAGGAGAAGATAAGGAATACACCCATTATCACGAAATCACATTAGGATTCTCTTTTTAACCTGTTCCTTAAAACACTAGTGCTTAGGAAATCTATTGGAGGCAGAAGCAGTCAAGGGTAGCTTAGGGTTAGGGTTAGGGTTAGGGTGAGGGTTAGGGTATGGCTTAGGGTACGGGTTCGGGGAGGGGTTCGGGTAGGGCGTAGGGTATGGGTTAGGGTTAGGGTTAGGGTTAGTGTTAGGGTTAGGGCTCGGTTTAGGGTACGGTTTAGGATTAGGGTACGCGTTAGGGTTATGGCAGGGGTTAGGGTTAGGATACGCGTTAGGGTGGGGGTAGTTATTAAACCTATCACACTCTCTAGATACCCCTTAGCACGTAAAGGAATATTATTTGGGGGTCCAGCCATGGAGAAGAGTTTAGACACGAGGAGAAGATAAGGAACACACCCATTATCAAGAAATCACATTAGGATTCTCTTTTTAACCTGTTCCTTAAAACACTAGTGCTTAGGAAATCTATTGGAGGCAGAAGCAGTCAAGGGTAGCTTAGGGTTAGGGTTAGGGTTAGGGTGAGGGTTAGGGTACGGCTTAGGGTACGGGTTCGGGGAGGGGTTCGGGTAGGGCGTAGGGTATGGGTTAGGGTTAGGGTTAGGGCTAGTGTTAGGGTTAGGGCTCGGTTTAGGGTACGGGTTAGGATTAGGGTACGCGTTAGGGTTAGGGTAGGGGTTAGGGTTAGGGTACGCGTTAGGGTGAGGGTAGTCATTAAAACTATCCCACTCTCTAGATACCCCTTAGCACGTAAAGGAATATTATTTGGCGGTCCAGCCATGGAGAAGAGTTTAGACACGAGGAGAAGATAAGGAACACACCCATTATCAAGAAATCACATTAGGATTCTCTTTTTAACCTGTTCCTTAAAACACTAGTGCTTAGGAAATCTATTGGAGGCAGAAGCAGTCAAGGGTAGCTTAGGGTTAGGGTTAGGGTTAGGGTGAGGGTTAGGGTATGGCTTAGGGTACGGGTTCGGGGAGGGGTTCGGGTAGGGCGTAGGGTATGGGTTAGGGTTAGGGTTAGGGTTAGTGTTAGGGTTAGGGCTCGGTTTAGGGTACGGGTTAGGATTAGGGTACGCGTTAGGGTTAGGGTAGGGGTTAGGGTTAGGGTACGCGTTAGGGTGGGGGTAGTTATTAAACCTATCACACTCTCTAGATACCCCTTAGCACGTAAAGGAATATTATTTGGGGGTCCAGCCATGGAGAAGAGTTTAGACACGAGGAGAAGACAAGGAACACACCCATTATCAAGAAATCACATTAGGATTCTCTTTTTAACCTGTTCCTTAAAACACTAGTGCTTAGGAAATCTATTGGAGGCAGAAGCCGTCAAGGGTAGCTTAGGGTTAGGGTTAGGGTTAGGGTGAGGGTTAGGGTATGGCTTAGGGTACGGGTTCGGGGAGGGGTTCGGGTAGGGCGTAGGGTATGGGTTAGGGTTAGGGTTAGGGTTAGTGTTAGGATTAGGGCTCGGTTTAGGGTACGGGTTAGGATTAGGGTACGCGTTAGGGTTACGGTAGGGGTTAGGGTTAGGGTACGCGTTAGGTTGGGGGTAGTTATTAAACCTATCACACTCTCTAGATACCCCTTAGCACGTAAAGGACTATTATTTGGGGGTCCAGCCATGGAGAAGAGTTTAGACACGAGGAGAAGATAAGGAACACACCCATTATCAAGAAATCACAATGTGATTCTCTTTTTAAAGTGTTCCTTAAAACACTAGTGCTTAGGAAATCTATTGGAGGCAGAAGCAGTCAAGGGTAGCTTAGGGTTAGGGTTAGGGTTAGGGTGAGGGTTAGGGTACGGCTTAGGGTACGGGTTCGGGGAGGGGTTCGGGTAGTGCGTAGGGTATGGGTTAGGGTTAGGGTTAGGGCTAGTGTTAGGGTTAGGGCTCGGTTTAGGGTACGGGTTAGGATTAGGGTATGCGTTAGGGTTAGGGTAGGGGTTAGGGTTAGGATACGCGTTAGGGTGAGGGAAGTTATTAAACCTATCCCACTCTCTAGATACCCCTTAGCACGAAAAGGAATATTATTTGGGGGTCCAGCCATGGAGAAGAGTATAGACACGAGAAGATAAGGAACACACCCATTATCAAGAAATCACATTAGGATTCTCTTTTTAACCTGTTCCTTAAATCACTAGTGCTTAGGAAATCTATTGGAGGCAGAAGCCGTCAAGGGTAGCTTAGGGTTAGGGTTAGGGTTAGGGTGAGGGTTAGGGTACGGCTTAGGGTACGGGTTCGGGGAGGGGTTCGGGTAGGGCGTAGGGTATGGGTTAGAGTTAGGGTTAGGGTTAGTGTTAGGGTTAGGGCTCGGTTTAGGTTACGGGTTAGGATTAGGGTACGCGTTAGTGTTAGGGTAGGGGTTAGGGTTAGGGTACGCTTTAGGGTGAGGGTAGTTATTAAACCTATCCCACTCTCTAGATACCCCTTAGCACGTAAAGGAATATTATTTGGGGGTCCAGCCATGGAGAAGAGTTTAGACACTAGGAGAAGATAAGGAACACACCCATTATCACGAAATCACATTAGGATTCTCTTTTTAACCTGTTCCTTAAAACACTATTGCTTAGGAAATCTATTGGAGGCAGAAGCCGTCAAGGGTAGCTTAGGGTTAGGGTTAGGGTTAGGGTGAGGGTTAGGGTACGGCTTAGGGTACGGGTTCGGGGAGGGGTTCGGGTATGGCGTATGGTATGGGTTAGGGTTAGGGTTAGGGTTAGTGTTAGGGTTAGGGCTCGGTTTAGGGTACGGGTTAGGATTAGGGTACGCGTTAGTGTTAGGGTAGGTGTTAGGGTTAGGGTACGCGATACGGTGAGGTTAGTTATTAAACCTATCCCACTCTCTAGATACCCCATAGTACGTAAAGGAATATTATTTGGGGGTCCAGCCATGGAGAAGAGTTTAGACACGAGGAGAAGATAAGGAACACACCCATTATCAAGAAATCACATTAGGATTCTCTTTTAAACCTGTTCCTTAAATCACTAGTGCTTAGGAAATCTATTGGAGGCAGAAGCCGTCAAGGGTAGCTTAGGGTTAGGGTTAGGGTTAGGGTGAGGGTTAGGGTACGGCTTAGGGTACGGGTTCAGGGAGGGGTTCGGGTAGGGCGTAGGGTATGGTTTAGGTTTAGGGTTAGGGCTAGTGTTAGGGTTAGGGCTCGGTTTAGGGTACGGGTTAGGATTAGGGTACGCGTTAGTGTTAGGGTAGGGGTTAGGGTTAGGGTACGCTTTAGGGTGAGGGTAGTTATTAAACCTATCCCACTCTCTAGATACCCCTTAGCACGTAAAGGAATATTATTTGGGGGTCCAGCCATGGAGAAGGGTTTAGACACTAGGAGAAGATAAGGAACACACCCATTATCATGAAATCACAATATGATTCTCTTTTTAAACTGTTCCTTAAAACACTAGTGGTTAGGAAATCTATTGGAGGCAGAAGCAGTCAAGGGTAGCTTAGGGTTAGGGTTAGGGTTAGGGTGAGGGTTAGGGTACGGCTTAGGGTACGGGTTCGGGGAGGGGTTCGGGTAGGGCGTAGGGTATGGGTTAGGGTTAGGGTTAGGGTTAGTGTTAGAGTTAGGGCTCGGTTTAGGGTACGGGTTAGGATTAGGGTACTCGTTAGGGTTAGGGTAGCGGTTAGGGTTAGGGTACGCGTTAGGGTGAGGTTAGTTATTAAACCTATCACACTCTCTAGATACCCCTTAGCACATAAAGGAATATTATTTGGGGGTCCAGCCATGGAGAAGAGTTTAGACACGAGGAGAAGATAAGGAACACACCCATTATCACGAAATCACATTAGGATTCTCTTTTTAACCTGTTCCTTAAAACACTAGTGGTTAGGAAATCTATTGGAGGCAGAAGCAGGCAAGGGTAGATTAGGGTTAGGGTTAGGGTTAGGGTGAGGGTTAGGGTACGGCTTAGGTTACGGGTTCGGGGAGGGGTTCGGGTAGGGCGTAGGGTATGGGTTAGGGTTAGGGTTAGGGTTAGTGTTAGAGTTAGGGCTCGGTTTAGGGTACGGGTTAGGATTAGGGTACTCGTTAGGGTTAGGGTAGCGGTTAGGGTTAGGGTACGCGTTAGGGTGAGGGTAGTTATTAAACCTATCACACTCTCTAGATACCCCTTAGCACATAAAGGAATATTATTTGGGGGTCCAGCCATGGAGAAGAGTTTAGACACGAGGAGAAGATAAGGAACACACCCATTATCACGAAATCACATTAGGATTCTCTTTTTAACCTGTTCCTTAAAACACTAGTGGTTAGGAAATCTATTGGAGGCAGAAGCAGTCAAGGGTAGATTAGGGTTAGGGTTAGGGTTAGGGTGAGGGTTAGGGTACGGCTTAGGTTACGGGTTCGGGGAGGGGTTCGGGTAGGGCGTAGGGTATGGTTTAGGGTTAGGGTTAGGGCTAGTGTTAGGGTTAGGGCTCGGTTTAGGGTACGGGTTAGGATTAGGGTACACGTTAGGGTTCGGGTAGGGGTTAGGGTTAGGGTACGCGTTAGGGTGAGGGTAGTTATTAAACCTATCCCACTCTCTAGATACCCCTTAGCACGTAAAGGAATATTATTTGGGGGTCCAGCCATGGAGAAGAGTTTAGACACGAGGAGAAGATAAGGAACACACCCATTATCAAGAAATCACATTAGGATTCTCTTTTTAACCTGTTCCTTAAAACACTATTGCTTAGGAAATCTATTGGAGGCAGAAGCCGTCAAGGGTAGCTTAGGGTTAGGGTTAGGGTTAGGGTGAGGGTTAGGGTACGGCTTAGGGTACGGGTTCGGGGAGGGGTTCGGGTAGGGCGTAGGGTATGGGTTAGGGTTAGGGTTAGGGTTAGTGTTAGGGTTAGGGCTCGGTTTAGGGTACGGGTTAGGATTAGGGTACGCGTTAGTGTTAGGGTAGGTGTTAGGGTTAGGGTACGCGATACGGTGAGGTTAGTTATTAAACCTATCCCACTCTCTAGATACCCCATAGTACGTAAAGGAATATTATTTGGGGGTCCAGCCATGGAGAAGAGTTTAGACACGAGGAGAAGATAAGGAACACACCCATTATCAAGAAATCACATTAGGATTCTCTTTTAAACCTGTTCCTTAAATCACTAGTGCTTAGGAAATCTATTGGAGGCAGAAGCCGTCAAGGGTAGCTTAGGGTTAGGGTTAGGGTTAGGGTGAGGGTTAGGGTACGGCTTAGGGTACGGGTTCAGGGAGGGGTTCGGGTAGGGCGTAGGGTATGGTTTAGGGTTAGGGTTAGGGCTAGTGTTAGGGTTAGGGCTCGGTTTAGGGTTAGGGTTAGGGTTAGGGTACGCGTTAGTGTTAGGGTAGGGGTTAGGGTTAGGGTACGCTTTAGGGTGAGGGTAGTTATTAAACCTATCCCACTCTCTAGATACCCCTTAGCACGTAAAGGAATATTATTTGGGGGTCCAGCCATGGAGAAGGGTTTAGACACTAGGAGAAGATAAGGAACACACCCATTATCATGAAATCACAATATGATTCTCTTTTTAAACTGTTCCTTAAAACACTAGTGGTTAGGAAATCTATTGGAGGCAGAAGCCGTCAAGGGTAGCTTAGGGTTAGGGTGAGGGTTAGGGTACGGCTTAGGTTACGGGTTCGGGGAGGGGTTCGGGTAGGGCGTAGGGTATGGGTTAGAGTTAGGGTTAGGGTTAGTGTTAGGGTTAGGGCTCGGTTTAGGTTACGGGTTAGGATTAGGGTACGCGTTAGTGTTAGGGTAGGGGTTAGGGTTAGGGTACGCTTTAGGGTGAGGGTAGTTATTAAACCTATCCCACTCTCTAGATACCCCTTAGCACGTAAAGGAATATTATTTGGGGGTCCAGTCATGGAGAAGGGTTTAGACACTAGGAGAAGATAAGGAACACACCCATTATCAAGAAATCACATTAGGATTCTCTTTTTAACCTGTTCCTTAAAACACTAGTGCTTAGGAAATCTATTGGAGGCAGAAGCAGTCAAGGGTAGCTTAGGGTTAGGGTTAGTGTTAGGGTGAGGGTTAGGGTATGGCTTAGGGTACGGGTTCGGGGAGGGGTTCGGGTAGGGCGTAGGCTATGGGTTAGGGTTAGGGTTAGGGTTAGTGTTAGGGTTAGGGCTCGGTTTAGGGTACGGGTTAGGATTAGTGTATGCGTTAGGGTTAGGGTAGGGGTTAGGGTTAGGGTACGCGTTAGGGTGAGGGTAGTTATTAAACCTATCCCACTCTCTAGATACCCCTTAGCACGTACAGGTATATTATTGGGGGTCCAGCCATGGAGAAGAGTTTAGACACTAGGAGAAGATATGGAACACACCCATTATCAAGAAATCACATTAGGATTCTCTTTTTAACCTGTTCCTTAAAACACTAGTGCTTAGGAAATCTATTGGAGGCAGAAGCAGTCAAAGGTAGCTTAGGGTTAGGGTTAGGGTTAGGGTGAGGGTTAGGGTATGGCTTAGGGTACGGGTTCGGTGAGGGGTTCGGGTAGGGCGTAGGGTATGGGTTAGGGTTAGGGTTAGGGTTAGTGTTAGGGTTAGGGCTCGGTTTAGGGTACGGGTTAGGATTAGGGTACGCGTTAGGGTTAGGGTAGGGGTTAGGGTTAGGGTACGCGATAGGGTGAGGTTAGTTCTTAAACCTATCCCACTCTCTAGATAACCCTTAGCACGTAAAGGAATATTATTTGGGGGTCCAGCCACGGAGAAGAGTTTAGACACGAGGAGAAGATAAGGAACACACCCATTATCAAGAAATCACATTAGGATTCTCTTTTTAACCTGTTCCTTAAAACACTACTGCTTAGGAAATCTATTGGAGGCAGAAGCCGTCAAGGGTAGCTTAGGGTTAGGGTTAGGGTTAGGGTGAGGGTTAGGGTACGGCTTACGATACGGGTTCGGGCAGGGTTTCGGGTAGGGCGTAGGGTATGGGTTAGGGTTAGGGTTAGGGTTAGTGTTAGAGTTAGGGCTCGGTTTAGGGTACGGGTTAGGATTAGGGTACTCGTTAGGGTTAGGGTAGCGGTTAGGGTTAGTGTACGCGTTAGGGTGAGGGTAGTTATTAAACCTATCACACTCTCTAGATACCCCTTAGCACGTAAAGGAATATTATTTGGGGGTCCAGCCATGGAGAAGAGTTTAGACACTAGGAGAAGATAAGGAACACACCCATTATCATGAAATCACATTAGGATTCTCTTTTTAACCTGTTCCTTAAAACACTAGTGCTTCGGAAATCTATTGGAGGCAGAAGCAGTCAAGGGTAGATTAGGGTTAGGGTTAGGGTTAGGGTGAGGGTTAGGGTACGGCTTAGGTTACGGGTTCGGGGAGGGGTTCGGGTAGGACGTAGGGTATGGTTTAGGGTTAGGGTTAGGGCTAGTGTTAGGGTTAGGGCTCGGTTTAGGGTAAGGGTTAGGATTAGGGTACACGTTAGGGTTCGGGTAGGGGTTAGGGTTAGGGTACGCGTTAGGGTGAGGGTAGTTATTAAACCTATCCCACTCTCTAGATACCCCTTAGCACGTAAAGGAATATTATTTGGGGGTCCAGCCATGGAGAAGAGTTTAGACACGAGGAGAAGATAAGGAACACACCCATTATCAAGAAATCACATTAGGATTCTCTTTTTAACCTGTTCCTTAAAACACTAGTGCTTAGGAAATCTATTGGAGGCAGAAGCCGTCAAGGGTAGCTTAGGGTTAGGGTTAGGGTTAGGGTGAGGGTTAGGGTACGGTTTAGGGTACGGGTTCAGGGAGGGGTTCGGGTAGGGCGTAGGGTATGGGTTAGGGTTAGGGTTAGGGTTAGTGTTAGGGTTAGGGCTCGGTTTAGGGTACGGGTTAGGATTAGGGTATGCGCTAGGGTTAGGGTAGGGGTTAGGGTTAGGGTACGCGTTAGGGTGAGGGTAGTTATTAAACCTATCACACTCTCTAGATACCCCTTAGCACATAAAGGAATATTATTTGGGGGTCCAGCCATGGAGAAGAGTTTAGACACGAGGAGAAGATAAGGAACACACCCATTATCAAGAAATCACATCAGGATTCTCTTTTTAACATGTTCCTTAAAACACTAGTGCTTAGGAAATCTATTGGAGGCAGAAGCCGTCAAGGGTAGCTTAGGGTTAGGGTTAGGGTTAGGGTGAGGGTTAGGGTACGGCTTAGGGTACGGGTTCGGGGAGGGGTTCGGGTAGGGCGTAGGGTATGGGTTAGAGTTAGGGTTAGGGTTAGGGTTAGGGTTAGGGCTCGGTTTAGGGTACGGGTTAAGATTAGGGTACGCGTTAGTGTTAGGGTAGGGGTTAGGGTTAGGGTACGCTTTAGGGTGAGGGTAGTTATTAAACCTATCCCACTCTCTAGATACCCCTTAGCACGTAAAGGAATATTATTTGGGGGTCCAGCCATGGAGAAGGGTTTAGACACTGGGAGAAGATAAGGAACACAGCCATTATCATGAAATCACAATATGATTCTCTTTTTAAACTGTTCCTTAAAACACTAGTGGTTAGGAAATCTATTGGAGGCAGAAGCAGTCAAGGGTAGCTTAGGGTTAGGGTTAGGATTAGGGTGAGGGTTAGGGTACGGCTTAGGGTACGGGTTCGGGCAGGGTTTCGGGTAGGGCGTAGGGTATGGGTTAGGGTTAGGGTTAGGGTTAGTGTTAGAGTTAGGGCTCGGTTTAGGGTACGGGTTAGGATTAGGGTACTCGTTAGGGTTAGGGTAGCGGTTAGGGTTAGTGTACGCGTTAGGGTGAGGGTAGTTATTAAACCTATCACACTCTCTAGATACCCCTTAGCACGTAAAGGAATATTATTTGGGGGTCCAGCCATGGAGAAGAGTTTAGACACTAGGAGAAGATAAGGAACACACCCATTATCATGAAATCACATTAGGATTCTCTTTTTAACCTGTTCCTTAAAACACTAGTGCTTCGGAAATCTATTGGAGGCAGAAGCAGTCAAGGGTAGATTAGGGTTAGGGTTAGGGTTAGGGTGAGGGTTAGGGTACGGCTTAGGTTACGGGTTCGGGGAGGGGTTCGGGTAGGACGTAGGGTATGGTTTAGGGTTAGGGTTAGGGCTAGTGTTAGGGATAGGGCTCGGTTTAGGGTAAGGGTTAGGATTAGGGTACACGTTAGGGTTCGGGTAGGGGTTAGGGTTAGGGTACGCGTTAGGGTGAGGGTAGTTATTAAACCTATCCCACTCTCTAGATACCCCTTAGCACGTAAAGGAATATTATTTGGGGGTCCAGCCATGGAGAAGAGTTTAGACACGAGGAGAAGATAAGGAACACACCCATTATCAAGAAATCACATTTGGATTCTCTTTTTAACCTGTTCCTTAAAACACTAGTGCTTAGGAAATCTATTGGAGGCAGAAGCCGTCAAGGGTAGCTTAGGGTTAGGGTTAGGGTTAGGGTGAGGGTTAGGGTACGGTTTAGGGTACGGGTTCAGGGAGGGGTTCGGGTAGGGCGTAGGGTATGGGTTAGGGTTAGGGTTAGGGTTAGTGTTAGGGTTAGGGCTCGGTTTAGGGTACGGGTTAGGATTAGGGTATGCGCTAGGGTTAGGGTAGGGGTTAGGGTTAGGGTACGCGTTAGGGTGAGGGTAGTTATTAAACCTATCACACTCTCTAGATACCCCTTAGCACATAAAGGAATATTATTTGGGGGTCCAGCCATGGAGAAGAGTTTAGACACGAGGAGAAGATAAGGAACATACCCATTATCAAGAAATCACATCAGGATTCTCTTTTTAACATGTTCCTTAAAACACTAGTGCTTAGGAAATCTATTGGAGGCAGAAGCCGTCAAGGGTAGCTTAGGGTTAGGGTTAGGGTTAGGGTGAGGGTTAGGGTACTTCTTAGGGTACGGGTTCGGGGAGGGGTTCGGGTAGGGCGTAGGGTATGGGTTAGGGTTAGGGTTAGGGCTAGTGTTAGGGTTAGGGCTCGGTTTAGGGTACAGGTTAGGATTAGGGTACGCGGTAGGGTCAGGGTAGGTGTTAGGGTTAGTGTACGCGTTAGGGTGAGGGTAGTTATTAAACCTATCCCACTCTCTAGATACCCCTTAGCACGTACAGGAATATTATTGGGGGTCCAGCCATGGAGAAGAGTTTAGACACTAGGAGAAGATAAGGAACACACCCATTATCACGAAATCACATTAGGATTCTCTTTTTAACCTGTTCCTTAAAACACTAGTGGTTAGGAAATCTATTGGAGGCAGAAGCAGTCAAGGGTAGATTAGGGTTAGGGTTAGGGTTAGGGTGAGGGTTAGGGTACGGCTTAGGTTACGGGTTCGGGGAGGGGTTCGGGTAGGGCGTAGGGTATGGTTTAGGGTTAGGGTTAGGGCTAGTGTTAGGGTTAGGGCTCGGTTTAGGTTACGGGTTAGGATTAGGGTACACGTTAGGGTTCGGGTAGGGGTTAGGGTTAGGGTACGCGTTAGGGTGCGGGTAGTTATTAAACCTATCCCACTCTCTAGATACCCCTTAGCACGTAAAGGAATATTATTTGGGGGTCCAGCCATGGAGAAGAGTTTAGACACGAGGAGAAGATAAGGAACACACCCATTATCAAGAAATCACATTAGGATTCTCTTTTTAACCTGTTCCTTAAAACACTAGTGCTTAGGAAATCTATTGGAAGCAGAAGCCGTCAAGGGTAGCGTAGGGTTAGGGTTAGGGTTAGGGTGAGGGTTAGGGTACGGCTTAGGGTACGGGTTCGGGGAGGTGTTCGGGTAGGGCGTAGGGTATGGGTTAGGGTTAGTGTTAGGGCTAGTGTTAGGTTTAGGGCTCGGTTTAGGGTACGGGTTAGGATTAGGCTACGCGTTAGGGTTAGGGTAGGGGTTAGGGTTAGTGTACGCGTTAGGGTGAGGGTAGTTATTAAACCTATCCCACTCTCTAGATACCCCTTAGCACGTAAAGGAATATTATTGGGGGTCCAGCCATGGAGAAGAGTTTAGACACTAGGAGAAGATAAGGAACACACCCATTATCACGAAATCACATTAGGATTCTCTTTTTAACCTGTTCCTTAAAACACTAGTGCTTAGGAAATCTATTGGAGGTAGAAGCAGTCAAGGGTAGCTTAAGGTTAGGGTTAGGGTTAGGGTTAGGGTTAGGGTATGGCTTAGGGTACGGGTTCGGGGAGGGGTTCGGGTAGGGCGTAGGGTATGGGTTAGGGTTAGTGTTAGGGCTAGTGTTAGGTTTAGGGCTCGGTTTAGGGTACGGGTTAGGATTAGGGTACGCGTTAGGGTTAGGGTAGGGGTTAGGGTTAGTGTACGCGTTAGGGTGAGGGTAGTTATTAAACCTATCCCACTCTCTAGATACCCCTTAGCACGTAAAGGAATATTATTGGGGGTCCAGCCATGGAGAAGAGTTTAGACACTAGGAGAAGATAAGGAATACACCCATTATCACGAAATCACATTAGGATTCTCTTTTTAACCTGTTCCTTAAAACACTAGTGCTTAGGAAATCTATTGGAGGCAGAAGCAGTCAAGGGTAGCTTAGGGTTAGGGTTAGGGTTAGGGTGAGGGTTAGGGTATGGCTTAGGGTACGGGTTCGGGGAGGGGTTCGGGTAGGGCGTAGGGTATGGGTTAGGGTTAGGGTTAGGGTTAGTGTTAGGGTTAGGGCTCGGTTTAGGGTACGGTTTAGGATTAGGGTACGCGTTAGGGTTATGGCAGGGGTTAGGGTTAGGATACGCGTTAGGGTGGGGGTAGTTATTAAACCTATCACACTCTCTAGATACCCCTTAGCACGTAAAGGAATATTATTTGGGGGTCCAGCCATGGAGAAGAGTTTAGACACGAGGAGAAGATAAGGAACACACCCATTATCAAGAAATCACATTAGGATTCTCTTTTTAACCTGTTCCTTAAAACACTAGTGCTTAGGAAATCTATTGGAGGCAGAAGCAGTCAAGGGTAGCTTAGGGTTAGGGTTAGGGTTAGGGTGAGGGTTAGGGTACGGCTTAGGGTACGGGTTCGGGGAGGGGTTCGGGTAGGGCGTAGGGTATGGGTTAGGGTTAGGGTTAGGGCTAGTGTTAGGGTTAGGGCTCGGTTTAGGGTACGGGTTAGGATTAGGGTACGCGTTAGGGTTAGGGTAGGGGTTAGGGTTAGGGTACGCGTTAGGGTGAGGGTAGTCATTAAAACTATCCCACTCTCTAGATACCCCTTAGCACGTAAAGGAATATTATTTGGGGGTCCAGCCATGGAGAAGAGTTTAGACACGAGGAGAAGATAAGGAACACACCCATTATCAAGAAATCACATTAGGATTCTCTTTTTAACCTGTTCCTTAAAACACTAGTGCTTAGGAAATCTATTGGAGGCAGAAGCAGTCAAGGGTAGCTTAGGGTTAGGGTTAGGGTTAGGGTGAGGGTTAGGGTACGGCTTAGGGTACGGGTTCGGGGAGGGGTTCGGGTAGGGCGTAGGGTATGGGTTAGGGTTAGGGTTAGGGTTAGTGTTAGGGTTAGGGCTCGGTTTAGGGTACGGGTTAGGATTAGGGTACGCGTTAGGGTTAGGGTAGGGGTTAGGGTTAGGGTACGCGTTAGGGTGGGGGTAGTTATTAAACCTATCACACTCTCTAGATACCCCTTAGCACGTAAAGGAATATTATTTGGGGGTCCAGCCATGGAGAAGAGTTTAGACACGAGGAGAAGACAAGGAACACACCCATTATCAAGAAATCACATTAGGATTCTCTTTTTAACCTGTTCCTTAAAACACTAGTGCTTAGGAAATCTACTGGAGGCAGAAGCCGTCAAGGGTAGCTTAGGGTTAGGGTTAGGGTTAGGGTGAGGTTTAGGGTACGGCTTAGGGTACGGGTTCGGGGAGGTGTTCGGGTAGGGCGTAGGGTATGGGTTAGGGTTAGGGTTAGGGTGAGTGTTAGGGTTAGGGCTCAGTTTAGGGTACGGGTTAGGATTAGGGTACGCGTTAGTGTTAGGGTAGGTGTTAGGGTTAGGGTACGCTATAGGGTGAGGTTAGTTCTTAAACCTATCCCACTCTCTAGATACCCCTTAGTACGTAAAGGAATATTATTTGGGGGTCCAGCCATGGAGAAGAGTTTAGACACTAGGAGAAGATAAGGAACACACCCATTATCAAGAAATCACATTAGGATTCTCTTTTTAACCTGTTCCTTAAAACACTAGTGCTTAGGAAATCTATTGGAGGCAGAAGCCGTCAAGGGTAGCTTAGGGTTAGGGTTAGTGTTAGGGTGAGGGTTAGGGTATGGCTTAGGGTACGGGTTCGGGGAGGGGTTCGGGTAGGGCGTAGGGTATGGGTTAGGGTTAGGGTTAGGGTTAGTGTTAGGATTAGGGCTCGGTTTAGGGTACGGGGTAGGATTAGGGTACGCGTTAGGGTTACGGTAGGGGTTAGGGTTAGGGTACGCGTTAGGGTGGGGGTAGTTATTAAACCTATCACACTCTCTAGATACCCCTTAGCACGTAAAGGACTATTATTTGGGGGTCCAGCCATGGAGAAGAGTTTAGACACGAGGAGAAGATAAGGAACACACCCATTATCAAGAAATCACAATGTGATTCTCTTTTTAAAGTGTTCCTTAAAACACTAGTGCTTAGGAAATCTATTGGAGGCAGAAGCAGTCAAGGGTAGCTTAGGGATAGGGTTAGGGTTAGGGTGAGGGTTAGGGTACGGCTTAGGGTACGGGTTCGGGGAGGGGTTCGGGTAGGGCGTAGGGTATGGGTTAGGGTTAGGGTTAGGGCTAGTGTTAGGGTTAGGGCTCGGTTTAGGGTACGGGTTAGGATTAGGGTATGCGTTAGGGTTAGGGTAGGGGTTAGGGTTAGGATACGCGTTAGGGTGAGGGAAGTTATTAAACCTATCCCACTCTCTAGATACCCCTTAGCACGAAAAGGAATATTATTTGGGGGTCCAGCCATGGAGAAGAGTATAGACACGAGAAGATAAGGAACACACCCATTATCAAGAAATCACATTAGGATTCTCTTTTTAACCTGTTCCTTAAATCACTAGTGCTTAGGAAATCTATTGGAGGCAGAAGCCGTCAAGGGTAGCTTAGGGTTAGGGTTAGGGTTAGGGTGAGGGTTAGGGTATGGCTTAGGGTACGGGTTCGGGGAGGGGTTCGGGTAGGGCGTAGGGTATGGGTTAGGGTTAGGGTTAGGGTTAGTGTTAGGATTAGGGCTCGGTTTAGGGTACGGGTTAGGATTAGGGTACGGGTTAGGGTTACGGTAGGGGTTAGGGTTAGGGTACGCGTTAGGGTGGGGGTAGTTATTAAACCTATCACACTCTCTAGATACCCCTTAGCACGAAAAGGAATATTATTTGGGGGTCCAGCCATGGAGAAGAGTATAGACACGAGAAGATAAGGAACACACCCATTATCAAGAAATCACATTAGGATTCTCTTTTTAACCTGTTCCTTAAATCACTAGTGCTTAGGAAATCTATTGGAGGCAGAAGCCGTCAAGGGTAGCTTAGGGTTAGGGTTAGGGTTAGGGTGAGGGTTAGGGTACGGCTTAGGGTACGGGTTCGGGGAGGGGTTCGGGTAGGGCGTAGGGTATGGGTTAGAGTTAGGGTTAGGGTTAGTGTTAGGGTTAGGGCTCGGTTTAGGTTACGGGTTAGGATTAGGGTACGCGTTAGTGTTAGGGTAGGGGTTAGGGTTAGGGTACGCTTTAGGGTGAGGGTAGTTATTAAACCTATCCCACTCTCTAGATACCCCTTAGCACGTAAAGGAATATTATTTGGGGGTCCAGTCATGGAGAAGGGTTTAGACACTAGGAGAAGATAAGGAACACACCCATTATCAAGAAATCACATTAGGATTCTCTTTTTAACCTGTTCCTTAAAACACTAGTGCTTAGGAAATCTATTGGAGGCAGAAGCCGTCAAGGGTAGCTTAGGGTTAGGGTTAGGGTTAGGGTGAGGGTTAGGGTACGGCTTACGATACGGGTTCAGGGAGGGGTTCGGGTAGGGCTTAGGGTATGGGTTAGGGTTAGGGTTAGGGTTAGTGTTAGGGTTAGGGCTCGGTTTAGGGTACGGGTTAGGATTAGGGTACGCGTTAGGGTTAGGGTAGGGGTTATGGTTAGGGTACGCGTTAGGGTGGGGGTAGTTATTAAACCTATCACACTCTCTAGATACCCCTTAGCACGTAAATGACTATTATTTGGGGGTCCAGCCATGGAGAAGAGTTTAGACACGAGGAGAAGATAAGGAACACACCCATTATCAAGAAATCACAATGTGATTCTCTTTTTAAACTGTTCCTTAAAACACTAATGCTTAGGAAATCTATTGGAGGCAGAAGCAGTCAAGGGTAGCTTAGGGTTAGGGTTAGGGTTAGGGTGAGGGTTAGGGTACGGCTTAGGGTACGGGTTCGGGGAGGGGTTCGGGTAGGCCGTAGGGTATGGGTTAGGGTTAGGGTTAGGGTTAGGGTTAGGGTTAGGGCTCGGTTTAGGGTACGGGTTAGGATTAGGGTACGCGTTAGTGTTAGGGTAGTGGTTAGGGTTAGGGTACGCTTTAGGGTGAGGGTAGTTATTAAACCTATCCCACTCTCTAGATACCCCTTAGCACGTAAAGGAATATTATTTGGGGGTCCAGCCATGGAGAAGAATTTAGACACTAGGAGAAGATAAGGAACACACCCATTATCAAGAAATCACAATATGATTCTCTTTTTAAACTGTTCCTTAAAACACTAGTGCTTAGGAAATCTATTGGAGGCAGAAGCAGTCAAGGGTAGCTTAGGGTTAGGGTTAGGGTTAGGGTGAGGGTTAGGGTACGGCTTACGATACGGGTTCGGGGAGGGGTTCGGGTAGGGCGTAGGGTATGGGTTAGGGTTAGGGTTAGGGCTAGTGTTAGGGTTAGGGCTCGGTTTAGGGTACGGGTTAGGATTAGGGTATGCGTTAGGGTTAGGGTAGGGGTTAGGGTTAGGATACGCGTTAGGGTGAGGGTAGTTATTAAACCTATCCCACTCTCTAGATACCCCTTAGCACGTAAAGGAATATTATTTGGGGGTCCAGCCATGGAGAAGAGTTTAGACACGAGGAAAAGATAAGGAACACACCCATTATCACGAAATCACATTAGGATTCTCTTTTAAACCTGTTCCTTAAATCACTAGTGCTTAGGAAATCTATTGGAGGCAGAAGCCGTCAAGGGTAGCTTAGGGTTAGGGTTAGGGTTAGGGTGAGGGTTAGGGTACGGCTTAGGGTACGGGTTCGGGGAGGGGTTCGGGTAGGGCGTAGGGTATGGGTTAGAGTTAGGGTTAGGGTTAGGGTTAGGGTTAGGGCTCGGTTTAGGGTACGGGTTAAGATTAGGGTACGCGTTAGTGTTAGGGTAGGGGTTAGGGTTAGGGTACGCTTTAGGGTGAGGGTAGTTATTAAACCTATCCCACTCTCTAGATACCCCTTAGCACGTAAAGGAATATTATTTGGGGGTCCAGCCATGGAGAAGGGTTTAGACACTGGGAGAAGATAAGGAACACAGCCATTATCATGAAATCACAATATGATTCTCTTTTTAAACTGTTCCTTAAAACACTAGTGGTTAGGAAATCTATTGGAGGCAGAAGCAGTCAAGGGTAGCTTAGGGTTAGGGTTAGGGTTAGGGTGAGGGTTAGGGTACGGCTTAGGGTACGGGTTCGGGCAGGGTTTCGGGTAGGGCGTAGGGTATGGGTTAGGGTTAGGGTTAGGGTTAGTGTTAGAGTTAGGGCTCGGTTTAGGGTACGGGTTAGGATTAGGGTACTCGTTAGGGTTAGGGTAGCGGTTAGGGTTAGTGTACGCGTTAGGGTGAGGGTAGTTATTAAACCTATCACACTCTCTAGATACCCCTTAGCACGTAAAGGAATATTATTTGGGGGTCCAGCCATGGAGAAGAGTTTAGACACTAGGAGAAGATAAGGAACACACCCATTATCATGAAATCACATTAGGATTCTCTTTTTAACCTGTTCCTTAAAACACTAGTGCTTCGGAAATCTATTGGAGGCAGAAGCAGTCAAGGGTAGATTAGGGTTAGGGTTAGGGTTAGGGTGAGGGTTAGGGTACGGCTTAGGTTACGGGTTCGGGGAGGGGTTCGGGTAGGACGTAGGGTATGGTTTAGGGTTAGGGTTAGGGCTAGTGTTAGGGTTAGGGCTCGGTTTAGGGTACGGGTTAGGATTAGGGTACACGTTAGGGTTCGGGTAGGGGTTAGGGTTAGGGTACGCGTTAGGGTGAGGGTAGTTATTAAACCTATCCCACTCTCTAGATACCCCTTAGCACGTAAAGGAATATTATTTGGGGGTCCAGCCATGGAGAAGAGTTTAGACACGAGGAGAAGATAAGGAACACACCCATTATCAAGAAATCACATTAGGATTCTCTTTTTAACCTGTTCCTTAAAACACTAGTGCTTAGGAAATCTATTGGAGGCAGAAGCCGTCAAGGGTAGCTTAGGGTTAGGGTTAGGGTTAGGGTGAGGGTTAGGGTACGGTTTAGGGTACGGGTTCAGGGAGGGGTTCGGGTAGGGCGTAGGGTATGGGTTAGGGTTAGGGTTAGGGTTAGTGTTAGGGTTAGGGCTCGGTTTAGGGTACGGGTTAGGATTAGGGTACGCGCTAGGGTTAGGGTAGGGGTTAGGGTTAGGGTACGCGTTAGGGTGAGGGTAGTTATTAAACCTATCACACTCTCTAGATACCCCTTAGCACATAAAGGAATATTATTTGGGGGTCCAGCCATGGAGAAGAGTTTAGACACGAGGAGAAGATAAGGAACACACCCATTATCAAGAAATCACATTAGGATTCTCTTTTTAACATGTTCCTTAAAACACTA
Source organism: Balaenoptera acutorostrata (assembly GCF_949987535.1). NCBI lineage: Eukaryota > Metazoa > Chordata > Mammalia > Artiodactyla > Balaenopteridae > Balaenoptera > Balaenoptera acutorostrata. The sequence continues at coordinate 38,384 of NW_026645643.1, forward strand.
GTGCTTAGGAAATCTATTGGAGGCAGAAGCCGTCAAGGGTAGCTTAGGGTTAGGGTTAGGGTTAGGGTGAGGGTTAGGGTACTTCTTAGGGTACGGGTTCGGGGAGGGGTTCGGGTAGGGCGTAGGGTATGGGTTAGGGTTAGGGTTAGGGCTAGTGTTAGGGTTAGGGCTCGGTTTAGGGTACAGGTTAGGATTAGGGTACGCGGTAGGGTCAGGGTAGGTGTTAGGGTTAGTGTACGCGTTAGGGTGAGGGTAGTTATTAAACCTATCCCACTCTCTAGATACCCCTTAGCACGTACAGGAATATTATTGGGGGTCCAGCCATGGAGAAGAGTTTAGACACTAGGAGAAGATAAGGAACACACCCATTATCACGAAATCACATTAGGATTCTCTTTTTAACCTGTTCCTTAAAACACTAGTGCTTAGGAAATCTATTGGAAGCAGAAGCCGTCAAGGGTAGCTTAGGGTTAGGGTTAGGGTTAGGGTGAGGGTTAGGGTACGGCTTAGGGTACGGGTTCGGGGAGGTGTTCGGGTAGGGCGTAGGGTATGGGTTAGGGTTAGGGTTAGGGCTAGTGTTAGGTTTAGGGCTCGGTTTAGGGTACGGGTTAGGATTAGGCTACGCGTTAGGGTTAGGGTAGGGGTTAGGGTTAGTGTACGCGTTAGGGTGAGGGTAGTTATTAAACCTATCCCACTCTCTAGATACCCCTTAGCACGTAAAGGAATATTATTGGGGGTCCAGCCATGGAGAAGAGTTTAGACACTAGGAGAAGATAAGGAACACACCCATTATCACGAAATCACATTAGGATTCTCTTTTTAACCTGTTCCTTAAAACACTAGTGCTTAGGAAATCTATTGGAGGTAGAAGCTGTCAAGGGTAGCTTAGGGTTAGGGTTAGGGTTAGGGTTAGGGTTAGGGTATGGCTTAGGGTACGGGTTCGGGGAGGGGTTCGGGTAGGGCGTAGGGTATGGGTTAGGGTTAGTGTTAGGGCTAGTGTTAGGTTTAGGGCTCGGTTTAGGGTACGGGTTAGGATTAGGGTACGCGTTAGGGTTAGGGTAGGGGTTAGGGTTAGTGTACGCGTTAGGGTGAGGGTAGTTATTAAACCTATCCCACTCTCTAGATACCCCTTAGCACGTAAAGGAATATTATTGGGGGTCCAGCCATGGAGAAGAGTTTAGACACTAGGAGAAGATAAGGAATACACCCATTATCACGAAATCACATTAGGATTCTCTTTTTAACCTGTTCCTTAAAACACTAGTGCTTAGGAAATCTATTGGAGGCAGAAGCAGTCAAGGGTAGCTTAGGGTTAGGGTTAGGGTTAGGGTGAGGGTTAGGGTATGGCTTAGGGTACGGGTTCGGGGAGGGGTTCGGGTAGGGCGTAGGGTATGGGTTAGGGTTAGGGATAGGGTTAGTGTTAGGGTTAGGGCTCGGTTTAGGGTACGGTTTAGGATTAGGGTACGCGTTAGGGTTATGGCAGGGGTTAGGGTTAGGATACGCGTTAGGGTGGGGGTAGTTATTAAACCTATCACACTCTCTAGATACCCCTTAGCACGTAAAGGAATATTATTTGGGGGTCCAGCCATGGAGAAGAGTTTAGACACGAGGAGAAGATAAGGAACACACCCATTATCAAGAAATCACATTAGGATTCTCTTTTTAACCTGTTCCTTAAAACACTAGTGCTTAGGAAATCTATTGGAGGCAGAAGCAGTCAAGGGTAGCTTAGGGTTAGGGTTAGGGTTAGGGTGAGGGTTAGGGTACGGCTTAGGGTACGGGTTCGGGGAGGGGTTCGGGTAGGGCGTAGGGTATGGGTTAGGGTTAGGGTTAGGGCTAGTGTTAGGGTTAGGGCTCGGTTTAGGGTACGGGTTAGGATTAGGGTACGCGTTAGGGTTAGGGTAGGGGTTAGGGTTAGGGTACGCGTTAGGGTGAGGGTAGTCATTAAAACTATCCCACTCTCTAGATACCCCTTAGCACGTAAAGGAATATTATTTGGGGGTCCAGCCATGGAGAAGAGTTTAGACACGAGGAGAAGATAAGGAACACACCCATTATCAAGAAATCACATTAGGATTCTCTTTTTAACCTGTTCCTTAAAACACTAGTGCTTAGGAAATCTATTGGAGGCAGAAGCAGTCAAGGGTAGCTTAGGGTTAGGGTTAGGGTTAGGGTGAGGGTTAGGGTACGGCTTAGGGTACGGGTTCGGGGAGGGGTTCGGGTAGGGCGTAGGGTATGGGTTAGGGTTAGGGTTAGGGTTAGTGTTAGGGTTAGGGCTCGGTTTAGGGTACGGGTTAGGATTAGGGTACGCGTTAGGGTTAGGGTAGGGGTTAGGGTTAGGGTACGCGTTAGGGTGGTGGTAGTTATTAAACCTATCACACTCTCTAGATACCCCTTAGCACGTAAAGGAATATTATTTGGGGGTCCAGCCATGGAGAAGAGTTTAGACACGAGGAGAAGACAAGGAACACACCCATTATCAAGAAATCACATTAGGATTCTCTTTTTAACCTGTTCCTTAAAACACTAGTGCTTAGGAAATCTACTGGAGGCAGAAGCCGTCAAGGGTAGCTTAGGGTTAGGGTTAGGGTTAGGGTGAGGTTTAGGGTACGGCTTAGGGTACGGGTTCGGGGAGGTGTTCGGGTAGGGCGTAGGGTATGGGTTAGGGTTAGGGTTAGGGTGAGTGTTAGGGTTAGGGCTCAGTTTAGGGTACGGGTTAGGATTAGGGTACGCGTTAGTGTTAGGGTAGGTGTTAGGGTTAGGGTACGCGATAGGGTGAGGTTAGTTCTTAAACCTATCCCACTCTCTAGATACCCCTTAGTACGTAAAGGAATATTATTTGGGGGTCCAGCCATGGAGAAGAGTTTAGACACTAGGAGAAGATAAGGAACACACCCATTATCAAGAAATCACATTAGGATTCTGTTTTTAACCTGTTCCTTAAAACACTAGTGCTTAGGAAATCTATTGGAGGCAGAAGCCGTCAAGGGTAGCTTAGGGTTAGGGTTAGGGTTAGGGTGAGGGTTAGGGTATGGCTTAGGGTACGGGTTCGGGGAGGGGATCGGGTAGGGCGTAGGGTATGGGTTAGGGTTAGGGTTAGGGTTAGTGTTAGGATTAGGGCTCGGTTTAGGGTACGGGTTAGGATTAGGGTACGCGTTAGGGTTACGGTAGGGGTTAGGGTTAGGGTACGCGTTAGGGTGGGGGTAGTTATTAAACCTATCACACTCTCTAGATACCCCTTAGCACGTAAAGGACTATTATTTGGGGGTCCAGCCATGGAGAAGAGTTTAGACACGAGGAGAAGATAAGGAACACACCCATTATCAAGAAATCACAATGTGATTCTCTTTTTAAAGTGTTCCTTAAAACACTAGTGCTTAGGAAATCTATTGGAGGCAGAAGCAGTCAAGGGTAGCTTAGGGTTAGGGTTAGGGTTAGGGTGAGGGTTAGGGTACGGCTTAGGGTACGGGTTCGGGGAGGGGTTCGGGTAGGGCGTAGGGTATGGGTTAGGGTTAGGGTTAGGGCTAGTGTTAGGGTTAGGGCTCGGTTTAGGGTACGGGTTAGGATTAGGGTATGCGTTAGGGTTAGGGTAGGGGTTAGGGTTAGGATACGCGTTAGGGTGAGGGAAGTTATTAAACCTATCCCACTCTCTAGATACCCCTTAGCACGAAAAGGAATATTATTTGGGGGTCCAGCCATGGAGAAGAGTATAGACACGAGAAGATAAGGAACACACCCATTATCAAGAAATCACATTAGGATTCTCTTTTTAACCTGTTCCTTAAATCACTAGTGCTTAGGAAATCTATTGGAGGCAGAAGCCGTCAAGGGTAGCTTAGGGTTAGGGTTAGGGTTAGGGTGAGGGTTAGGGTACGGCTTAGGGTACGGGTTCGGGGAGGGGTTCGGGTAGGGCGTAGGGTATGGGTTAGAGTTAGGGTTAGGGTTAGTGTTAGGGTTAGGGCTCGGTTTAGGTTACGGGTTAGGATTAGCGTACGCGTTAGTGTTAGGGTAGGGGTTAGGGTTAGGGTACGCTTTAGGGTGAGGGTAGTTATTAAACCTATCCCACTCTCTAGATACCCCTTAGCACGTAAAGGAATATTATTTGGGGGTCCAGCCATGGAGAAGAGTTTAGACACTAGGAGAAGATAAGGAACACACCCATTATCACGAAATCACATTAGGATTCTCTTTTTAACCTGTTCCTTAAAACACTATTGCTTAGGAAATCTATTGGAGGCAGAAGCCGTCAAGGGTAGCTTAGGGTTAGGGTTAGGGTTAGGGTGAGGGTTAGGGTACGGCTTAGGGTACGGGTTCGGGGAGGGGTTCGGGTAGGGCGTAGGGTATGGGTTAGGGTTAGGGTTAGGGTTAGTGTTAGGGTTAGGGCTCGGTTTAGGGTACGGGTTAGGATTAGGGTACGCGTTAGTGTTAGGGTAGGTGTTAGGGTTAGGGTACGCGATACGGTGAGGTTAGTTATTAAACCTATCCCACTCTCTAGATACCCCATAGTACGTAAAGGAATATTATTTGGGGGTCCAGCCATGGAGAAGAGTTTAGACACGAGGAGAAGATAAGGAACACACCCATTATCAAGAAATCACATTAGGATTCTCTTTTAAACCTGTTCCTTAAATCACTAGTGCTTAGGAAATCTATTGGAGGCAGAAGCCGTCAAGGGTAGCTTAGGGTTAGGGTTAGGGTTAGGGTGAGGGTTAGGGTACGGCTTAGGGTACGGGTTCAGGGAGGGGTTCGGGTAGGGCGTAGGGTATGGTTTAGGGTTAGGGTTAGGGCTAGTGTTAGGGTTAGGGCTCGGTTTAGGGTACGGGTTAGGATTAGGGTACGCGTTAGTGTTAGGGTAGGGGTTAGGGTTAGGGTACGCTTTAGGGTGAGGGTAGTTATTAAACCTATCCCACTCTCTAGATACCCCTTAGCACGTAAAGGAATATTATTTGGGGGTCCAGCCATGGAGAAGGGTTTAGACACTAGGAGAAGATAAGGAACACACCCATTATCATGAAATCACAATATGATTCTCTTTTTAAACTGTTCCTTAAAACACTAGTGGTTAGGAAATCTATTGGAGGCAGAAGCAGTCAAGGGTAGCTTAGGGTTAGGGTTAGGGTTAGGGTGAGGGTTAGGGTACGGCTTAGGGTACGGGTTCGGGGAGGGGTTCGGGTAGGGCGTAGGGTATGGGTTAGGGTTAGGGTTAGGGTTAGTGTTAGAGTTAGGGCTCGGTTTAGGGTACGGGTTAGGATTAGGGTACTCGTTAGGGTTAGGGTAGCGGTTAGGGTTAGGGTACGCGTTAGGGTGAGGGTAGTTATTAAACCTATCACACTCTCTAGATACCCCTTAGCACATAAAGGAATATTATTTGGGGGTCCAGCCATGGAGAAGAGTTTAGACACGAGGAGAAGATAAGGAACACACCCATTATCACGAAATCACATTAGGATTCTCTTTTTAACCTGTTCCTTAAAACACTAGTGGTTAGGAAATCTATTGGAGGCAGAAGCAGGCAAGGGTAGCTTAGGGTTAGGGTTAGGGTTAGGGTGAGGGTTAGGGTACGGCTTAGGGTACGGGTTCGGGGAGGGGTTCGGGTAGGGCGTAGGGTATGGGTTAGAGTTAGGGTTAGGGTTAGTGTTAGGGTTAGGGCTCGGTTTAGGTTACGGGTTAGGATTAGTGTACGCGTTAGTGTTAGGGTAGGGGTTAGGGTTAGGGTACGCTTTAGGGTGAGGGTAGTTATTAAACCTATCCCACTCTCTAGATACCCCTTAGCACGTAAAGGAATATTATTTGGGGGTCCAGCCATGGAGAAGAGTTTAGACACTAGGAGAAGATAAGGAACACACCCATTATCACGAAATCACATTAGGATTCTCTTTTTAACCTGTTCCTTAAAACACTATTGCTTAGGAAATCTATTGGAGGCAGAAGCCGTCAAGGGTAGCTTAGGGTTAGGGTAAGGGTTAGGGTGAGGGTTAGGGTACGGCTTAGGGTACGGGTTCGGGGAGGGGTTCGGGTAGGGCGTAGGGTATGGGTTAGGGTTAGGGTTAGGGTTAGTGTTAGGGTTAGGGCTCGGTTTAGGGTACGGGTTAGGATTAGGGTACGCGTTAGTGTTAGGGTAGGTGTTAGGGTTAGGGTACGCGATACGGTGAGGTTAGTTATTAAACCTATCCCACTCTCTAGATACCCCATAGTACGTAAAGGAATATTATTTGGGGGTCCAGCCATGGAGAAGAGTTTAGACACGAGGAGAAGATAAGGAACACACCCATTATCAAGAAATCACATTAGGATTCTCTTTTAAACCTGTTCCTTAAATCACTAGTGCTTAGGAAATCTATTGGAGGCAGAAGCCGTCAAGGGTAGCTTAGGGTTAGGGTTAGGGTTAGGGTGAGGGTTAGGGTACGGCTTAGGGTACGGGTTCAGGGAGGGGTTCGGGTAGGGCGTAGGGTATGGTTTAGGGTTAGGGTTAGGGCTAGTGTTAGGGTTAGGGCTCGGTTTAGGGTACGGGTTAGGATTAGGGTACGCGTTAGTGTTAGGGTAGGGGTTAGGGTTAGGGTACGCTTTAGGGTGAGGGTAGTTATTAAACCTATCCCACTCTCTAGATACCCCTTAGCACGTAAAGGAATATTATTTGGGGGTCCAGCCATGGAGAAGGGTTTAGACACTAGGAGAAGATAAGGAACACACCCATTATCATGAAATCACAATATGATTCTCTTTTTAAACTGTTCCTTAAAACACTAGTGGTTAGGAAATCTATTGGAGGCAGAAGCAGTCAAGGGTAGCTTAGGGTTAGGGTTAGGGTTAGGGTGAGGGTTAGGGTACGGCTTAGGGTACGGGTTCGGGGAGGGGTTCGGGTAGGGCGTAGGGTATGGGTTAGGTTTAGGGTTAGGGTTAGTGTTAGAGTTAGGGCTCGGTTTAGGGTACGGGTTAGGATTAGGGTACTCGTTAGGGTTAGGGTAGCGGTTAGGGTTAGGGTACGCGTTAGGGTGAGGGTAGTTATTAAACCTATCACACTCTCTAGATACCCCTTAGCACATAAAGGAATATTATTTGGGGGTCCAGCCATGGAGAAGAGTTTAGACACGAGGAGAAGATAAGGAACACACCCATTATCACGAAATCACATTAGGATTCTCTTTTTAACCTGTTCCTTAAAACACTAGTGGTTAGGAAATCTATTGGAGGCAGAAGCAGGCAAGGGTAGATTAGGGTTAGGGTTAGGGTTAGGGTGAGGGTTAGGTACGGCTTAGGTTACGGGTTCAGGGAGGGGTTCGGGTAGGGCGTAGGGTATGGGTTAGGGTTAGGGTTAGGGTTAGTGTTAGAGTTAGGGCTCGGTTTAGGGTACGGGTTAGGATTAGGGTACTCGTTAGGGTTAGGGTAGCGGTTAGGGTTAGGGTACGCGTTAGGGTGAGGGTAGTTATTAAACCTATCACACTCTCTAGATACCCCTTAGCACATAAAGGAATATTATTTGGGGGTCCAGCCATGGAGAAGAGTTTAGACACGAGGAGAAGATAAGGAACACACCCATTATCACGAAATCACATTAGGATTCTCTTTTTAACCTGTTCCTTAAAACACTATTGCTTAGGAAATCTATTGGAGGCAGAAGCCGTCAAGGGTAGCTTAGGGTTAGGGTTAGGGTTAGGGTGAGGGTTAGGGTACGGCTTAGGGTACGGGTTCGGGGAGGGGTTCGGGTAGGGCGTAGGGTATGGGTTAGGGTTAGGGTTAGGGTTAGTGTTAGGGTTAGGGCTCGGTTTAGGGTACGGGTTAGGATTAGGGTACGCGTTAGTGTTAGGGTAGGTGTTAGGGTTAGGGTACGCGATACGGTGAGGTTAGTTATTAAACCTATCCCACTCTCTAGATACCCCATAGTACGTAAAGGAATATTATTTGGGGGTCCAGCCATGGAGAAGAGTTTAGACACGAGGAGAAGATAAGGAACACACCCATTATCAAGAAATCACATTAGGATTCTCTTTTAAACCTGTTCCTTAAATCACTAGTGCTTAGGAAATCTATTGGAGGCAGAAGCCGTCAAGGGTAGCTTAGGGTTAGGGTTAGGGTTAGGGTGAGGGTTAGGGTACGGCTTAGGGTACGGGTTCGGGGAGGGGTTCGGGTAGGGCGTAGGGTATGGTTTAGGGTTAGGGTTAGGGCTAGTGTTAGGGTTAGGGCTCGGTTTAGGGTACGGGTTAGGATTAGGGTACGCGTTAGTGTTAGGGTAGGGGTTAGGGTTAGGGTACGCTTTAGGGTGAGGGTAGTTATTAAACCTATCCCACTCTCTAGATACCCCTTAGCACGTAAAGGAATATTATTTGGGGGTCCAGCCATGGAGAAGGGTTTAGACACTAGGAGAAGATAAGGAACACACCCATTATCATGAAATCACAATATGATTCTCTTTTTAAACTGTTCCTTAAAACACTAGTGGTTAGGAAATCTATTGGAGGCAGAAGCAGTCAAGGGTAGCTTAGGGTTAGGGTTAGGGTTAGGGTGAGGGTTAGGGTACGGCTTAGGGTACGGGTTCGGGGAGGGGTTCGGGTAGGGCGTAGGGTATGGGTTAGGGTTAGGGTTAGGGTTAGTGTTAGGGTTAGGGCTCGGTTTAGGGTACGGGTTAGGATTAGGGTACGCGTTAGGGTTAGGGTAGGGGTTAGGGTTAGGGTACGCGTTAGGGTGGGGGTAGTTATTAAACCTATCACACTCTCTAGATACCCCTTAGCACGTAAAGGAATATTATTTGGGGGTCCAGCCATGGAGAAGAGTTTAGACACGAGGAGAAATCAAGGAACACACCCATTATCAAGAAATCACATTAGGATTCTCTTTTTAACCTGTTCCTTAAAACACTAGTGCTTAGGAAATCTACTGGAGGCAGAAGCCGTCAAGGGTAGCTTAGGGTTAGGGTTAGGGTTAGGGTGAGGTTTAGGGTACGGCTTAGGGTACGGGTTCGGGGAGGTGTTCGGGTAGGGCGTAGGGTATGGGTTAGGGTTAGGGTTAGGGTGAGTGTTAGGGTTAGGGCTCAGTTTAGGGTACGGGTTAGGATTAGGGTACGCGTTAGTGTTAGGGTAGGTGTTAGGGTTAGGGTACGCGATAGGGTGAGGTTAGTTCTTAAACCTATCCCACTCTCTAGATACCCCTTAGTACGTAAAGGAATATTATTTGGGGGTCCAGCCATGGAGAAGAGTTTAGACACTAGGAGAAGATAAGGAACACACCCATTATCAAGAAATCACATTAGGATTCTCTTTTTAACCTGTTCCTTAAAACACTAGTGCTTAGGAAATCTATTGGAGGCAGAAGCCGTCAAGGGTAGCTTAGGGTTAGGGTTAGGGTTAGGGTGAGGGTTAGGGTATGGCTTAGGGTACGGGTTCGGGGAGGGGTTCGGGTAGGGCGTAGGGTATGGGTTAGGGTTAGGGTTAGGGTTAGTGTTAGGATTAGGGCTCGGTTTAGGGTACGGGTTAGGATTAGGATACGCGTTAGGGTTACGGTAGGGGTTAGGGTTAGGGTACGCGTTAGGGTGGGGGTAGTTATTAAACCTATCACACTCTCTAGATACCCCTTAGCACGTAAAGGACTATTATTTGGGGGTCCAGCCATGGAGAAGAGTTTAGACACGAGGAGAAGATAAGGAACACACCCATTATCAAGAAATCACAATGTGATTCTCTTTTTAAAGTGTTCCTTAAAACACTAGTGCTTACGAAATCTATTGGAGGCAGAAGCAGTCAAGGGTAGCTTAGGGTTAGGGTTAGGGTTAGGGTGAGGGTTAGGGTACGGCTTAGGGTACGGGTTCGGGGAGGGGTTCGGGTAGGGCGTAGGGTATGTGTTAGGGTTAGGGTTAGGGCTAGTGTTAGGGGTAGGGCTCGGTTTAGGGTACGGGTTAGGATTAGGGTATGCGTTAGTGTTAGGGTAGGGGTTAGGGTTAGGATACGCGTTAGGGTGAGGGAAGTTATTAAACCTATCCCACTCTCTAGATACCCCTTAGCACGAAAAGGAATATTATTTGGGCGTCCAGCCATGGAGAAGAGTATAGACACGAGAAGATAAGGAACACACCCATTATCAAGAAATCACATTAGGATTCTCTTTTTAACCTGTTCCTTAAATCACTAGTGCTTAGGAAATCTATTGGAGGCAGAAGCCGTCAAGGGTAGCTTAGGGTTAGGGTTAGGGTTAGGGTGAGGGTTAGGGTACGGCTTAGGGTACGGGTTCGGGGAGGGGTTCGGGTAGGGCGTAGGGTATGGGTTAGAGTTAGGGTTAGGGTTAGTGTTAGGGTTAGGGCTCGGTTTAGGTTACGGGTTAGGATTAGGGTACGCGTTAGTGTTAGGGTAGGGGTTAGTGTTAGGGTACGCTTTAGGGTGAGGGTAGTTATTAAACCTATCCCACTCTCTAGATACCCCTTAGCACGTAAAGGAATATTATTTGGGGGTCCAGCCATGGAGAAGAGTTTAGACACTAGGAGAAGATAAGGAACACACCCATTATCACGAAATCACATTAGGATTCTCTTTTTAACCTGTTCCTTAAAACACTATTGCTTAGGAAATCTATTGGAGGCAGAAGCCGTCAAGGGTAGCTTAGGGTTAGGGTTAGGGTTAGGGTGAGGGTTAGGGTACGGCTTAGGGTACGGGTTCGGGGAGGGGTTCGGGTAGGGCGTAGGGTATGGGTTAGGGTTAGGGTTAGGGTTAGTGTTAGGGTTAGGGCTCGGTTTAGGGTACGGGTTAGGATTAGGGTACGCGTTAGTGTTAGGGTAGGTGTTAGGGTTAGGGTACGCGATACGGTGAGGTTAGTTATTAAACCTATCCCACTCTCTAGATACCCCATAGTACGTAAAGGAATATTATTTGGGGGTCCAGCCATGGAGAAGAGTTTAGACATGAGGAGAAGATAAGGAACACACCCATTATCAAGAAATCACATTAGGATTCTCTTTTAAACCTGTTCCTTAAATCACTAGTGCTTAGGAAATCTATTGGAGGCAGAAGCCGTCAAGGGTAGCTTAGGGTTAGGGTTAGGGTTAGGGTGAGGGTTAGGGTACGGCTTAGGGTACGGGTTCAGGGAGGGGTTTGGGTAGGGCGTAGGGTATGGTTTAGGGTTAGGGTTAGGGCTAGTGTTAGGGTTAGGGCTCGGTTTAGGGTACGGGTTAGGATTAGGGTACGCGTTAGTGTTAGGGTAGGGGTTAGGGTTAGGGTACGCTTTAGGGTGAGGGTAGTTATTAAACCTATCCCACTCTCTAGATACCCCTTAGCACGTAAAGGAATATTATTTGGGGGTGCAGCCATGGAGAAGGGTTTAGACACTAGGAGAAGATAAGGAACACACCCATTATCATGAAATCACAATATGATTCTCTTTTTAAACTGTTCCTTAAAACACTAGTGGTTAGGAAATCTATTGGAGGCAGAAGCAGTCAAGGGTAGCTTAGGGTTAGGGTTAGGGTTAGGGTGAGGGTTAGGGTACGGCTTAGGGTACGGGTTCGGGGAGGGGTTCGGGTAGGGCGTAGGGTATGGGTTAGGGTTAGGGTTAGGGTTAGTGTTAGAGTTAGGGCTCGGTTTAGGGTACGGGTTAGGATTAGGGTACTCGTTAGGGTTAGGGTAGCGGTTAGGGTTAGGGTACGCGTTAGGGTGAGGGTAGTTATTAAACCTATCACACTCTCTAGATACCCCTTAGCACATAAAGGAATATTATTTGGGGGTCCAGCCATGGAGAAGAGTTTAGACACGAGGAGAAGATAAGGAACACACCCATTATCACGATATCACATTAGGATTCTCTTTTTAACCTGTTCCTTAAAACACTAGTGGTTAGGAAATCTATTGGAGGCAGAAGCAGGCAAGGGTAGCTTAGGGTTAGGGTTAGGGTTAGGGTGAGGGTTAGGGTACGGCTTAGGGTACGGGTTCGGGGAGGGGTTCGGGTAGGGCGTAGGGTATGGGTTAGAGTTAGGGTTAGGGTTAGTGTTAGGGTTAGGGCTCGGTTTAGGTTATGGGTTAGGATTAGGGTACGCGTTAGTGTTAGGGTAGGGGTTAGGGTTAGGGTACGCTTTAGGGTGAGGGTAGTTATTAAACCTATCCCACTCTCTAGATACCCCTTAGCACGTAAAGGAATATTATTTGGGGGTCCAGCCATGGAGAAGAGTTTAGACACTAGGAGAAGATAAGGAACACACCCATTATCACGAAATCACATTAGGATTCTCTTTTTAACCTGTTCCTTAAAACACTATTGCTTAGGAAATCTATTGGAGGCAGAAGCCGTCAAGGGTAGCTTAGGGTTAGGGTTAGGGTTAGGGTGAGGGTTAGGGTACGGCTTAGGGTACGGGTTCGGGGAGGGGTTCGGGTAGGGCGTAGGGTATGGGTTAGGGTTAGGGTTAGGGTTAGTGTTAGGGTTAGGGCTCGGTTTAGGGTACGGGTTAGGATTAGGGTACGCGTTAGTGTTAGGGTAGGTGTTAGGGTTAGGGTACGCGATACGGTGAGGTTAGTTATTAAACCTATCCCACTCTCTAGATACCCCATAGTACGTAAAGGAATATTATTTGGGGGTCCAGCCATGGAGAAGAGTTTAGACACGAGGAGAAGATAAGGAACACACCCATTATCAAGAAATCACATTAGGATTCTCTTTTAAACCTGTTCCTTAAATCACTAGTGCTTAGGAAATCTATTGGAGGCAGAAGCCGTCAAGGGTAGCTTAGGGTTAGGGTTAGGGTTAGGGTGAGGGTTAGGGTACGGCTTAGGGTACGGGTTCAGGGAGGGGTTCGGGTAGGGCGTAGGGTATGGTTTAGGGTTAGGGTTAGGGCTAGTGTTAGGGTTAGGGCTCGGTTTAGGGTACGGGTTAGGATTAGGGTACGCGTTAGTGTTAGGGTAGGGGTTAGGGTTAGGGTACGCTTTAGGGTGAGGGTAGTTATTAAACCTATCCCACTCTCTAGATACCCCTTAGCACGTAAAGGAATATTATTTGGGGGTCCAGCCATGGAGAAGGGTTTAGACACTAGGAGAAGATAAGGAACACACCCATTATCATGAAATCACAATATGATTCTCTTTTTAAACTGTTCCTTAAAACACTAGTGGTTAGGAAATCTATTGGAGGCAGAAGCAGTCAAGGGTAGCTTAGGGTTAGGGTTAGGGTTAGGGTGAGGGTTAGGGTACGGCTTAGGGTACGGGTTCGGGGAGGGGTTCGGGTAGGGCGTAGGGTATGGGTTAGGGTAAGGGTTAGGGTTAGTGTTAGAGTTAGGGCTCGGTTTAGGGTACGGGTTAGGATTAGGGTACTCGTTAGGGTTAGGGTAGCGGTTAGGGTTAGGGTACGCGTTAGGGTGAGGGTAGTTATTAAACCTATCACACTCTCTAGATACCCCTTAGCACATAAAGGAATATTATTTGGGGGTCCAGCCATGGAGAAGAGTTTAGACACGAGGAGAAGATAAGGAACACACCCATTATCACGAAATCACATTAGGATTCTCTTTTTAACCTGTTCCTTAAAACACTAGTGGTTAGGAAATCTATTGGAGGCAGAAGCAGGCAAGGGTAGATTAGCGTTAGGGTTAGGGTTAGGGTGAGGGTTAGGGTACGGCTTAGGGTACGGGTTCGGGGAGGGGTTCGGGTAGGGCGTAGGGTATGGGTTAGGGTTAGGGTTAGGGTTAGTGTTAGAGTTAGGGCTCGGTTTAGGGTACGGGTTAGGATTAGGGTACTCGTTAGGGTTAGGGTAGCGGTTAGGGTTAGGGTACGCGTTAGGGTGAGGGTAGTTATTAAACCTATCACACTCTCTAGATACCCCTTAGCACATAAAGGAATATTATTTGGGGGTCCAGCCATGGAGAAGAGTTTAGACACGAGGAGAAGATAAGGAACACACCCATTATCACGAAATCACATTAGGATTCTCTTTTTAACCTGTTCCTTAAAACACTAGTGGTTAGGAAATCTATTGGAGGCAGAAGCAGTCAAGGGTAGATTAGGGTTAGGGTTAGGGTTAGGGTGAGGGTTAGGGTACGGCTTAGGTTACGGGTTCGGGGAGGGGTTCGGGTAGGGCGTAGGGTATGGTTTAGGGTTAGGGTTAGGGCTAGTGTTAGGGTTAGGGCTCGGTTTAGGGTACGGGTTAGGATTAGGGTACACGTTAGGGTTCGGGTAGGGGTTAGGGTTAGGGTACGCGTTAGGGTGAGGGTAGTTATTAAACCTATCCCACTCTCTAGATACCCCTTAGCACGTAAAGGAATATTATTTGGGGGTCCAGCCATGGAGAAGAGTTTAGACACGAGGAGAAGATAAGGAACACACCCATTATCAAGAAATCACATTAGGATTCTCTTTTTAACCTGTTCCTTAAAACACTATTGCTTAGGAAATCTATTGGAGGCAGAAGCCGTCAAGGGTAGCTTAGGATTAGGGTTAGGGTTAGGGTGAGGGTTAGGGTACGGCTTAGGGTACGGGTTCGGGGAGGGGTTCGGGTAGGGCGTAGGGTATGGGTTAGGGTTAGGGTTAGGGTTAGTGTTAGGGTTAGGGCTCGGTTTAGGGTACGGGTTAGGATTAGGGTACGCGTTAGTGTTAGGGTAGGTGTTAGGGTTAGGGTACGCGATACGGTGAGGTTAGTTATTAAACCTATCCCACTCTCTAGATACCCCATAGTACGTAAAGGAATATTATTTGGGGGTCCAGCCATGGAGAAGAGTTTAGACACGAGGAGAAGATAAGGAACACACCCATTATCAAGAAATCACATTAGGATTCTCTTTTAAACCTGTTCCTTAAATCACTAGTGCTTAGGAAATCTATTGGAGGCAGAAGCCGTCAAGGGTAGCTTAGGGTTAGGGTTAGGGTTAGGGTGAGGGTTAGGGTACGGCTTAGGGTACGGGTTCAGGGAGGGGTTCGGGTAGGGCGTAGGGTATGGTTTAGGGTTAGGGTTAGGGCTAGTGTTAGGGTTAGGGCTCGGTTTAGGGTACGGGTTAGGATTAGGGTACGCGTTAGTGTTAGGGTAGGGGTTAGGGTTAGGGTACGCTTTAGGGTGAGGGTAGTTATTAAACCTATCCCACTCTCTAGATACCCCTTAGCACGTAAAGGAATATTATTTGGGGGTCCAGCCATGGAGAAGGGTTTAGACACTAGGAGAAGATAAGGAACACACCCATTATCATGAAATCACAATATGATTCTCTTTTTAAACTGTTCCTTAAAACACTAGTGGTTAGGAAATCTATTGGAGGCAGAAGCAGTCAAGGGTAGCTTAGGGTTAGGGTTAGGGTTAGGGTGAGGGTTAGGGTACGGCTTAGGGTACGGGTTCGGGGAGGGGTTCGGGTAGGGCGTAGGGTATGGGTTAGGGTTAGGGTTAGGGTTAGTGTTAGAGTTAGGGCTCGGTTTAGGGTACGGGTTAGGATTAGGGTACTCGTTAGGGTTAGGGTAGCGGTTAGGGTTAGGGTACGCGTTAGGGTGAGGGTAGTTATTAAACCTATCACACTCTCTAGATACCCCTTAGCACATAAAGGAATATTATTTGGGGGTCCAGCCATGGAGAAGAGTTTAGACACGAGGAGAAGATAAGGAACACACCCATTATCACGAAATCACATTAGGATTCTCTTTTTAACCTGTTCCTTAAAACACTAGTGGTTAGGAAATCTATTGGAGGCAGAAGCAGGCAAGGGTAGATTAGGGTTAGGGTTAGGGTTAGGGTGAGGGTTAGGGTACGGCTTAGGTTACGGGTTCGGGGAGGGGTTCGGGTAGGGCGTAGGGTATGGGTTAGGGTTAGGGTTAGGGTTAGTGTTAGAGTTAGGGCTCGGTTTAGGGTACGGGTTAGGATTAGGGTACTCGTTAGGGTTAGGGTAGCGGTTAGGGTTAGGGTACGCGATAGGGTGAGGGTAGTTATTAAACCTATCACACTCTCTAGATACCCCTTAGCACATAAAGGAATATTATTTGGGGGTCCAGCCATGGAGAAGAGTTTAGACACGAGGAGAAGATAAGGAACACACCCATTATCACGAAATCACATTAGGATTCTCTTTTTAACCTGTTCCTTAAAACACTAGTGGTTAGGAAATCTATTGGAGGCAGAAGCAGTCAAGGGTAGATTAGGGTTAGGGTTAGGGTTAGGGTGAGGGTTAGGGTACGGCTTAGGTTACGGGTTCGGGGAGGGGTTCGGGTAGGGCGTAGGGTATGGTTTAGGGTTAGGGTTAGGGCTAGTGTTAGGGTTAGGGCTCGGTTTAGGGTACGGGTTAGGATTAGGGTACACGTTAGGGTTCGGGTAGGGGTTAGGGTTAGGGTACGCGTTAGGGTGAGGGTAGTTATTAAACCTATCCCACTCTCTAGATACCCCTTAGCACGTAAAGGAATATTATTTGGGGGTCCAGCCATGGAGAAGAGTTTAGACACGAGGAGAAGATAAGGAACACACCCATTATCAAGAAATCACATTAGGATTCTCTTTTTAACCTGTTCCTTAAAACACTATTGCTTAGGAAATCTATTGGAGGCAGAAGCCGTCAAGGGTAGCTTAGGGTTAGGGTTAGGGTTAGGGTGAGGGTTAGGGTACGGCTTAGGGTACGGGTTCGGGGAGGGGTTCGGGTAGGGCGTAGGGTATGGGTTAGGGTTAGGGTTAGGGTTAGTGTTAGGGTTAGGGCTCGGTTTAGGGTACGGGTTAGGATTAGGGTACGCGTTAGTGTTAGGGTAGGTGTTAGGGTTAGGGTACGCGATACGGTGAGGTTAGTTATTAAACCTATCCCACTCTCTAGATACCCCATAGTACGTAAAGGAATATTATTTGGGGGTCCAGCCATGGAGAAGAGTTTAGACACGAGGAGAAGATAAGGAACACACCCATTATCAAGAAATCATATTAGGATTCTCTTTTAAACCTGTTCCTTAAATCACTAGTGCTTAGGAAATCTATTGGAGGCAGAAGCCGTCAAGGGTAGCTTAGGGTTAGGGTTAGGGTTAGGGTGAGGGTTAGGGTACGGCTTAGGGTACGGGTTCAGGGAGGGGTTCGGGTAGGGCGTAGGGTATGGTTTAGGGTTAGGGTTAGGGCTAGTGTTAGGGTTAGGGCTCGGTTTAGGGTACGGGTTAGGATTAGGGTACGCGTTAGTGTTAGGGTAGGGGTTAGGGTTAGGGTACGCTTTAGGGTGAGGGTAGTTATTAAACCTATCCCACTCTCTAGATACCCCTTAGCACGTAAAGGAATATTATTTGGGGGTCCAGCCATGGAGAAGGGTTTAGACACTAGGAGAAGATAAGGAACACACCCATTATCATGAAATCACAATATGATTCTCTTTTTAAACTGTTCCTTAAAACACTAGTGGTTAGGAAATCTATTGGAGGCAGAAGCAGTCAAGGGTAGCTTAGGGTTAGGGTTAGGGTTAGGGTGAGGGTTAGGGTACGGCTTAGGGTACGGGTTCGGGGAGGGGTTCGGGTAGGGCGTAGGGTATGGGTTAGGGTTAGGGTTAGGGTTAGTGTTAGAGTTAGGGCTCGGTTTAGGGTACGGGTTAGGATTAGGGTACTCGTTAGGGTTAGGGTAGCGGTTAGGGTTAGGGTACGCGTTAGGGTGAGGGTAGTTATTAAACCTATCACACTCTCTAGATACCCCTTAGCACATAAAGGAATATTATTTGGGGGTCCAGCCATGGAGAAGAGTTTAGACACGAGGAGAAGATAAGGAACACACCCATTATCACGAAATCACATTAGGATTCTCTTTTTAACCTGTTCCTTAAAACACTAGTGGTTAGGAAATCTATTGGAGGCAGAAGCAGGCAAGGGTAGATTAGGGTTAGGGTTAGGGTTAGGGTGAGGGTTATGGTACGGCTTAGGTTACGGGTTCGGGGAGGGGTTCGGGTAGGGCGTAGGGTATGGGTTAGGGTTAGGGTTAGGGTTAGTGTTAGAGTTAGGGCTCGGTTTAGGGTACGGGTTAGGATTAGGGTACTCGTTAGGGTTAGGGTAGCGGTTAGGGTTAGGGTACGCGTTAGGGTGAGGGTAGTTATTAAACCTATCACACTCTCTAGATACCCCTTAGCACATAAAGGAATATTATTTGGGGGTCCAGCCATGGAGAAGAGTTTAGACACGAGGAGAAGATAAGGAACACACCCATTATCACGAAATCACATTAGGATTCTCTTTTTAACCTGTTCCTTAAAACACTAGTGGTTAGGAAATCTATTGGAGGCAGAAGCAGTCAAGGGTAGATTAGGGTTAGGGTTAGGGTTAGGGTGAGGGTTAGGGTACGGCTTAGGTTACGGGTTCGGGGAGGGGTTCGGGTAGGGCGTAGGGTATGGTTTAGGGTTAGGGTTAGGGCTAGTGTTAGGGTTAGGGCTCGGTTTAGGGTACGGGTTAGGATTAGGGTACACGTTAGGGTTCGGGTAGGGGTTAGGGTTAGGGTACGCGTTAGGGTGAGGGTAGTTATTAAACCTATCCCACTCTCTAGATACCCCTTAGCACGTAAAGGAATATTATTTGGGGGTCCAGCCATGGAGAAGAGTTTAGACACGAGGAGAAGATAAGGAACACACCCATTATCAAGAAATCACATTAGGATTCTCTTTTTAACCTGTTCCTTAAAACACTAGTGCTTAGGAAATCTATTGGAGGCAGAAGCCGTCAAGGGTAGCTTAGGGTTAGGGTGAGGGTTAGGGTACGGCTTAGGTTACGGGTTCGGGGAGGGGTTCGGGTAGGGCGTAGGGTATGGGTTAGAGTTAGGGTTAGGATTAGTGTTAGGGTTAGGGCTCGGTTTAGGTTACGGGTTAGGATTAGGGTACGCGTTAGTGTTAGGGTAGGGGTTAGGGTTAGGGTACGCTTTAGGGTGAGGGTAGTTATTAAACCTATCCCACTCTCTAGATACCCCTTAGCACGTAAAGGAATATTATTTGGGGGTCCAGTCATGGAGAAGGGTTTAGACACTAGGAGAAGATAAGGAACACACCCATTATCAAGAAATCACATTAGGATTCTCTTTTTAACCTGTTCCTTAAAACACTAGTGCTTAGGAAATCTATTGGAGGCAGAAGCAGTCAAGGGTAGCTTAGGGTTAGGGTTAGTGTTAGGGTGAGGGTTAGGGTATGGCTTAGGGTACGGGTTCGGGGAGGGGTTCGGGTAGGGCGTAGGCTATGGGTTAGGGTTAGGGTTAGGGTTAGTGTTAGGGTTAGGGCTCGGTTTAGGGTACGGGTTAGGATTAGTGTATGCGTTAGGGTTAGGGTAGGGGTTAGGGTTAGGGTACGCGTTAGGGTGAGGGTAGTTATTAAACCTATCCCACTCTCTAGATACCCCTTAGCACGTACAGGTATATTATTGGGGGTCCAGCCATGGAGAAGAGTTTAGACACTAGGAGAAGATAAGGAACACACCCATTATCAAGAAATCACATTAGGATTCTCTTTTTAACCTGTTCCTTAAAACACTAGTGCTTAGGAAATCTATTGGAGGCAGAAGCAGTCAAAGGTAGCTTAGGGTTAGGGTTAGGGTTAGGGTGAGGGTTAGGGTATGGCTTAGGGTACGGGTTCGGTGAGGGGTTCGGGTAGGGCGTAGGGTATGGGTTAGGGTTAGGGTTAGGGTTAGTGTTAGGGTTAGGGCTCGGTTTAGGGTACGGGTTAGGATTAGGGTACGCGTTAGGGTTAGGGTAGGGGTTAGGGTTAGGGTACGCGATAGGGTGAGGTTAGTTCTTAAACCTATCCCACTCTCTAGATAACCCTTAGCACGTAAAGGAATATTATTTGGGGGTCCAGCCATGGAGAAGAGTTTAGACACGAGGAGAAGATAAGGAACACACCCATTATCAAGAAATCACATTAGGATTCTCTTTTTAACCTGTTCCTTAAAACACTACTGCTTAGGAAATCTATTGGAGGCAGAAGCCGTCAAGGGTAGCTTAGGGTTAGGGTTAGGGTTAGGGTGAGGGTTAGGGTACGGCTTACGATACGGGTTCGGGGAGGGGTTCGGGTAGGGCGTAGGGTATGGGTTAGGGTTAGGGTTAGGGTTAGTGTTAGGGTTAGGGCTCGGTTTAGGGTACGGGTTAGGATTAGGGTACGCGTTAGGGTTAGGGTAGGGGTTATGGTTAGGTTACGCGTTAGGGTGGGGGTAGTTATTAAACCTATCACACTCTCTAGATACCCCTTAGCACGTAAATGACTATTATTTGGGGGTCCAGCCATGGAGAAGAATTTAGACACTAGGAGAAGATAAGGAACACACCCATTATCAAGAAATCACAATATGATTCTCTTTTTAAACTGTTCCTTAAAACACTAGTGCTTAGGAAATCTATTTGAGGCAGAAGCAGTCAAGGGTAGCTTAGGGTTAGGGTTAGGGTTAGGGTGAGGGTTAGGGTACGGCTTACGATACGGGTTCGGGGAGGGGTTCGGGTAGGGCGTAGGGTATGGGTTAGGGTTAGGGTTAGGGCTAGTGTTAGGGTTAGGGCTCGGTTTAGGGTACGGGTTAGGATTAGGGTATGCGTTAGGGTTAGGGTAGGGGTTAGGGTTAGGATACGCGTTAGGGTGAGGGTAGTTATTAAACCTATCCCACTCTCTAGATACCCCTTAGCACGTAAAGGAATATTATTTGGGGGTCCAGCCATGGAGAAGAGTTTAGACACGAGGAGAATATAAGGAACACACCCATTATCAAGAAATCACATTAGGATTCTCTTTTTAACCTGTTCCTTAAAACACTAGTGCTTAGGAAATCTATTGGAGGCAGAAGCAGTCAAGGGTAGCTTAGGGTTAGGGTTAGGGTTAGGGTGAGGGTTAGGGTATGGCTTAGGGTACGGGTTCGGGGAGGGGTTCGGGTAGGGCGTAGGGTATGGGTTAGGGTTAGGGTTAGGGTTAGTGTTAGGGTTAGGGCTCGGTTTAGGGTACGGGTTAGGATTAGGGTACGCGTTAGGGTTAGGGTAGGGGTTAGGGTTAGGGTACGCGTTAGGGTGGGGGTAGTTATTAAACCTATCACACTCTCTAGATACCCCTTAGCACGTAAAGGAATATTATTTGGGGGTCCAGC
This sequence comes from Balaenoptera acutorostrata, assembly GCF_949987535.1. Taxonomy (NCBI): domain Eukaryota; kingdom Metazoa; phylum Chordata; class Mammalia; order Artiodactyla; family Balaenopteridae; genus Balaenoptera; species Balaenoptera acutorostrata. The sequence goes on from NW_026645643.1 coordinate 59,362, forward strand.
CATGGAGAAGAGTTTAGACACGAGGAGAAGACAAGGAACACACCCATTATCAAGAAATCACATTAGGATTCTCTTTTTAACCTGTTCCTTAAAACACTAGTGCTTAGGAAATCTACTGGAGGCAGAAGCCGTCAAGGGTAGCTTAGGGTTAGGGTTAGGGTTAGGGTGAGGGTTAGGGTACGGCTTAGGGTACGGGTTCGGGGAGGTGTTCGGGTAGGGCGTAGGGTATGGGTTAGGGTTAGGGTTAGGGTTAGTGTTAGGGTTAGGGCTCAGTTTAGGGTACGGGTTAGGATTAGGGTACGCGTTAGTGTTAGGGTAGGTGTTAGGGTTAGGGTACGCGATAGGGTGAGGTTAGTTCTTAAACCTATCCCTCTCTCTAGATACCCCTTAGTACGTAAAGGAATATTATTTGGGGGTCCAGCCATGGAGAAGAGTTTAGACACTAGGAGAAGATAAGGAACACACCCATTATCAAGAAATCACATTAGGATTCTCTTTTTAACCTGTTCCTTAAAACACTAGTGCTTAGGAAATCTATTGGAGGCAGAAGCCATCAAGGGTAGCTTAGGGTTAGGGTTAGGGTTAGGGTGAGGGTTAGGGTATGGCTTAGGGTACGGGTTCGGGGAGGGGTTCGGGTAGGGCGTAGGGTATGGTTTAGGGTTAGGGTTAGGGTTAGTGTTAGGATTATGGCTCGGTTTAGGGTACGGGTTAGGATTAGGGTACGCGTTAGGGTTACGGTAGGGGTTAGGGTTAGGGTACGCGTTAGGGTGGGGGTAGTTATTAAACCTATCACACTCTCTAGATACCCCTTAGCACGAAAAGGAATATTATTTGGGGGTCCAGCCATGGAGAAGAGTATAGACACGAGAAGATAAGGAACACACCCATTATTAAGAAATCACATTAGGATTCTCTTTTTAACCTGTTCCTTAAATCACTAGTGCTTAGGAAATCTATTGGAGGCAGAAGCCGTCAAGGGTAGCTTAGGGTTAGGGTTAGGGTTAGGGTGAGGGTTAGGGTACGGCTTAGGGTACGGGTTCGGGGAGGGGTTAGGGTAGGGCGTAGGGTATGGGTTAGAGTTAGGGTTAGGGTTAGTGTTAGGGTTAGGGCTCGGTTTAGGTTACGGGTTAGGATTAGGGTACGCATTAGTGTTAGGGTAGGGGTTAGGGTTAGGGTACGCTTTAGGGTGAGGGTAGTTATTAAACCTATCCCACTCTCTAGATACCCCTTAGCACGTAAAGGAATATTATTTGGGGGTCCAGTCATGGAGAAGGGTTTAGACACTAGGAGAAGATAAGGAACACACCCATTATCAAGAAATCACATTAGGATTCTCTTTTTAACCTGTTCCTTAAAACACTAGTGCTTAGGAAATCTATTGGAGGCAGAAGCCGTCAAGGGTAGCTTAGGGTTAGGGTTAGGGTTAGGGTGAGGGTTAGGGTACGGCTTACGATACGGGTTCGGGGAGGGGTTCGGGTAGGGCTTAGGGTATGGGTTAGGGTTAGGGTTAGGGTTAGTGTTAGGGTTAGGGCTCGGTTTAGGGTACGGGTTAGGATTAGGGTACGCGTTAGGGTTAGGGTAGGGGTTATGGTTAGGGTACGCGTTAGGGTGGGGGTAGTTATTAAACCTATCACACTCTCTAGATACCCCTTAGCACGTAAATGACTATTATTTGGGGGTCCAGCCATGGAGAAGAGTTTAGACACGAGGAGAAGATAAGGAACACACCCATTATCAAGAAATCACAATGTGATTCTCTTTTTAAACTGTTCCTTAAAACACTAATGCTTAGGAAATCTATTGGAGGCAGAAGCAGTCAAGGGTAGCTTAGGGTTAGGGTTAGGGTTAGGGTGAGGGTTAGGGTACGGCTTAGGGTACGGGTTCGGGGAGGGGTTCGGGTAGGCCGTAGGGTATGGGTTAGGGTTAGGGTTAGGGTTAGTGTTAGGGTTAGGGCTCGGTTTAGGGTACGGGTTAGGATTAGGGTACGCGTTAGTGTTAGGGTAGTGGTTAGGGTTAGGGTACGCTTTAGGGTGAGGGTAGTTATTAAACCTATCCCACTCTCTAGATACCCCTTAGCACGTAAAGGAATATTATTTGGGGGTCCAGCCATGGAGAAGAGTTTAGACACGAGGAAAAGATAAGGAACACACCCATTATCAAGAAATCACATTAGGATTCTCTTTTAAACCTGTTCCTTAAATCACTAGTGCTTAGGAAATCTATTGGAGGCAGAAGCCGTCAAGGGTAGCTTAGGGTTAGGGTTAGGGTTAGGGTGAGGGTTAGGGTACGGCTTAGGGTACGGGTTCGGGGAGGGGTTCGGGTACGGCGTAGGGTATGGGTTAGAGTTAGGGTTAGGGTTAGGGTTAGGGTTAGGGCTCGGTTTAGGGTACGGGTTAAGATTAGGGTACGCGTTAGTGTTAGGGTAGGGGTTAGGGTTAGGGTACGCTTTAGGGTGAGGGTAGTTATTAAACCTATCCCACTCTCTAGATACCCCTTAGCACGTAAAGGAATAATATTTGGGGGTCCAGCCATGGAGAAGGGTTTAGACACTGGGAGAAGATAAGGAACACAGCCATTATCATGAAATCACAATATGATTCTCTTTTTAAACTGTTCCTTAAAACACTAGTGGTTAGGAAATCTATTGGAGGCAGAAGCAGTCAAGGGTAGCTTAGGGTTAGGGTTAGGGTTAGGGTGAGGGTTAGGGTACGGCTTAGGGTACGGGTTCGGGCAGGGTTTCGGGTAGGGCGTAGGGTATGGGTTAGGGTTAGGGTTAGGGTTAGTGTTAGAGTTAGGGCTCGGTTTAGGGTACGGGTTAGGATTAGGGTACTCGTTAGGGTTAGGGTAGCGGTTAGGGTTAGTGTACGCGTTAGGGTGAGGGTAGTTATTAAACCTATCACACTCTCTAGATACCCCTTAGCACGTAAAGGAATATTATTTGGGGGTCCAGCCATGGAGAAGAGTTTAGACACTAGGAGAAGATAAGGAACACACCCATTATCATGAAATCACATTAGGATTCTCTTTTTAACCTGTTCCTTAAAACACTAGTGCTTCGGAAATCTATTGGAGGCAGAAGCAGTCAAGGGTAGATTAGGGTTAGGGTTAGGGTTAGGGTGAGGGTTAGGGTACGGCTTAGGTTACGGGTTCGGGGAGGGGTTCGGGTAGGACGTAGGGTATGGTTTAGGGTTAGGGTTAGGGCTAGTGTTAGGGTTAGGGCTCGGTTTAGGGTACGGGTTAGGATTAGGGTACACGTTAGGGTTCGGGTAGGGGTTAGGGTTAGGGTACGCGTTAGGGTGAGGGTAGTTATTAAACCTATCCCACTCTCTAGATACCCCTTAGCACGTAAAGGAATATTATTTGGGGGTCCAGCCATGGAGAAGAGTTTAGACACGAGGAGAAGATAAGGAACACACCCATTATCAAGAAATCACATTAGGATTCTCTTTTTAACCTGTTCCTTAAAACACTAGTGCTTAGGAAATCTATTGGAGGCAGAAGCCGTCAAGGGTAGCTTAGGGTTAGGGTTAGGGTTAGGGTGAGGGTTAGGGTACGGTTTAGCGTACGGGTTCAGGGAGGGGTTCGGGTAGGGCGTAGGGTATGGGTTAGGGTTAGGGTTAGGGTTAGTGTTAGGGTTAGGGCTCGGTTTAGGGTACGGGTTAGGATTAGGGTACGCGCTAGGGTTAGGGTAGGGGTTAGGGTTAGGGTACGCGTTAGGGTGAGGGTAGTTATTAAACCTATCACACTCTCTAGATACCCCTTAGCACATAAAGGAATATTATTTGGGGGTCCAGCCATGGAGAAGAGTTTAGACACGAGGAGAAGATAAGGAACACACCCATTATCAAGAAATCACATTAGGATTCTCTTTTTAACATGTTCCTTAAAACACTAGTGCTTAGGAAATCTATTGGAGGCAGAAGCCGTCAAGGGTAGCTTAGGGTTAGGGTTAGGGTTAGGGTGAGGGTTAGGGTACTTCTTAGGGTACGGGTTCGGGGAGGGGTTCGGGTAGGGCGTAGGGTATGGGTTAGGGTTAGGGTTAGGGCTAGTGTTAGGGTTAGGGCTCGGTTTAGGGTACAGGTTAGGATTAGGGTACGCGGTAGGGTCAGGGTAGGTGTTAGGGTTAGTGTACGCGTTAGGGTGAGGGTAGTTATTAAACCTATCCCACTCTCTAGATACCCCTTAGCACGTACAGGAATATTATTGGGGGTCCAGCCATGGAGAAGAGTTTAGACACTAGGAGAAGATAAGGAACACACCCATTATCACGAAATCACATTAGGATTCTCTTTTTAACCTGTTCCTTAAAACACTAGTGCTTAGGAAATCTATTGGAGGCAGAAGCAGTCAAGGGTAGCTTAGGGTTAGGGTTAGGGTTAGGGTGAGGGTTAGGGTACGGCTTAGGGTACGGGTTCGGGCAGGGTTTCGGGTAGGGCGTAGGGTATGGGTTAGGGTTAGGGTTAGGGTTAGTGTTAGAGTTAGGGCTCGGTTTAGGGTACGGGTTAGGATTAGGGTACTCGTTAGGGTTAGGGTAGCGGTTAGGGTTAGTGTACGCGTTAGGGTGAGGGTAGTTATTAAACCTATCACACTCTCTAGATACCCCTTAGCACGTAAAGGAATATTATTTGGGGGTCCAGCCATGGAGAAGAGTTTAGACACTAGGAGAAGATAAGGAACACACCCATTATCACGAAATCACATTAGGATTCTCTTTTTAACCTGTTCCTTAAAACACTAGTGCTTAGGAAATCTATTGGAGGCAGAAGCCGTCAAGGGTAGCTTAGGGTTAGGGTGAGGGTTAGGGTACGGCTTAGGTTACGGGTTCGGGGAGGGGTTCGGGTAGGGCGTAGGGTATGGGTTAGAGTTAGGGTTAGGATTAGTGTTAGGGTTAGGGCTCGGTTTAGGTTACGGGTTAGGATTAGGGTACGCGTTAGTGTTAGGGTAGGGGTTAGGGTTAGGGTACGCTTTAGGGTGAGGGTAGTTATTAAACCTATCCCACTCTCTAGATACCCCTTAGCACGTAAAGGAATATTATTTGGGGGTCCAGTCATGGAGAAGGGTTTAGACACTAGGAGAAGATAAGGAACACACCCATTATCAAGAAATCACATTAGGATTCTCTTTTTAACCTGTTCCTTAAAACACTAGTGCTTAGGAAATCTATTGGAGGCAGAAGCAGTCAAGGGTAGCTTAGGGTTAGGGTTAGTGTTAGGGTGAGGGTTAGGGTATGGCTTAGGGTACGGGTTCGGGGAGGGGTTCGGGTAGGGCGTAGGCTATGGGTTAGAGTTAGGGTTAGGGTTAGTGTTAGGGTTAGGGCTCGGTTTAGGGTACGGGTTAGGATTAGTGTATGCGTTAGGGTTAGGGTAGGGGTTAGGGTTAGGGTACGCGTTAGGGTGAGGGTAGTTATTAAACCTATCCCACTCTCTAGATACCCCTTAGCACGTACAGGTATATTATTGGGGGTCCAGCCATGGAGAAGAGTTTAGACACTAGGAGAAGATAAGGAACACACCCATTATCAAGAAATCACATTAGGATTCTCTTTTTAACCTGTTCCTTAAAACACTAGTGCTTAGGAAATCTATTGGAGGCAGAAGCAGTCAAAGGTAGCTTAGGGTTAGGGTTAGGGTTAGGGTGAGGGTTAGGGTATGGCTTAGGGTACGGGTTCGGTGAGGGGTTCGGGTAGGGCGTAGGGTATGGGTTAGGGTTAGGGTTAGGGTTAGTGTTAGGGTTAGGGCTCGGTTTAGGGTACGGGTTAGGATTAGGGTACGCGTTAGGGTTAGGGTAGGGGTTAGGGTTAGGGTACGCGATAGGGTGAGGTTAGTTCTTAAACCTATCCCACTCTCTAGATAACCCTTAGCACGTAAAGGAATATTATTTGGGGGTCCAGCCATGGAGAAGAGTTTAGACACGAGGAGAAGATAAGGAACACACCCATTATCAAGAAATCACATTAGGATTCTCTTTTTAACCTGTTCCTTAAAACACTACTGCTTAGGAAATCTATTGGAGGCAGAAGCCGTCAAGGGTAGCTTAGGGTTAGGGTTAGGGTTAGGGTGAGGGTTAGGGTACGGCTTACGATACGGGTTCGGGGAGGGGTTCGGGTAGGGCGTAGGGTATGGGTTAGGGTTAGGGTTAGGGTTCGTGTTAGGGTTAGGGCTCGGTTTAGGGTACGGGTTAGGATTAGGGTACGCGTTAGGGTTAGGGTAGGGGTTATGGTTAGGTTACGCGTTAGGGTGGGGGTAGTTATTAAACCTATCACACTCTCTAGATACCCCTTAGCACGTAAATGACTATTATTTGGGGGTCCAGCCATGGAGAAGAATTTAGACACTAGGAGAAGATAAGGAACACACCCATTATCAAGAAATCACAATATGATTCTCTTTTTAAACTGTTCCTTAAAACACTAGTGCTTAGGAAATCTATTTGAGGCAGAAGCAGTCAAGGGTAGCTTAGGGTTAGGGTTAGGGTTAGGGTGAGGGTTAGGGTACGGCTTACGATACGGGTTCGGGGAGGGGTTCGGGTAGGGCGTAGGGTATGGGTTAGGGTTAGGGTTAGGGCTAGTGTTAGGGTTAGGGCTCGGTTTAGGGTACGGGTTAGGATTAGGGTATGCGTTAGGGTTAGGGTAGGGGTTAGGGTTAGGATACGCGTTAGGGTGAGGGTAGTTATTAAACCTATCCCACTCTCTAGATACCCCTTAGCACGTAAAGGAATATTATTTGGGGGTCCAGCCATGGAGAAGAGTTTAGACACGAGGAGAATATAAGGAACACACCCATTATCAAGAAATCACATTAGGATTCTCTTTTTAACCTGTTCCTTAAAACACTAGTGCTTAGGAAATCTATTGGAGGCAGAAGCAGTCAAGGGTAGCTTAGGGTTAGGGTTAGGGTTAGGGTGAGGGTTAGGGTATGGCTTAGGGTACGGGTTCGGGGAGGGGTTCGGGTAGGGCGTAGGGTATGGGTTAGGGTTAGGGTTAGGGTTAGTGTTAGGGTTAGGGCTCGGTTTAGGGTACGGGTTAGGATTAGGGTACGCGTTAGGGTTAGGGTAGGGGTTAGGGTTAGGGTACGCGTTAGGGTGGGGGTAGTTATTAAACCTATCACACTCTCTAGATACCCCTTAGCACGTAAAGGAATATTATTTGGGGGTCCAGCCATGGAGAAGAGTTTAGACACGAGGAGAAGACAAGGAACACACCCATTATCACGAAATCACATTAGGATTCTCTTTTTAACCTGTTCCTTAAAACACTAGTGCTTAGGAAATCTATTGGAGGCAGAAGCCATCAAGGGTAGCTTAGGGTTAGGGTTAGGGTTAGGGTGAGGGTTAGGGTATGGCTTAGGGTACGGGTTCGGGGAGGGGTTCGGGTAGGGCGTAGGGTATGGGTTAGGGTTAGGGTTAGGGTTAGTGTTAGGATTATGGCTCGGTTTAGGGTACGGGTTAGGATTAGGGTACGCGTTAGGGTTACGGTAGGGGTTAGGGTTAGGGTACGCGTTAGGGTGGGGGTAGTTATTAAACCTATCACACTCTCTAGATACCCCTTAGCACGAAAAGGAATATTATTTGGGGGTCCAGCCATGGAGAAGAGTATAGACACGAGAAGATAAGGAACACACCCATTATCAAGAAATCACATTAGGATTCTCTTTTTAACCTGTTCCTTAAATCACTAGTGCTTAGGAAATCTATTGGAGGCAGAAGCCGTCAAGGGTAGCTTAGGGTTAGGGTTAGGGTTAGGGTGAGGGTTAGGGTACGGCTTAGGGTACGGGTTCGGGGAGGGGTTAGGGTAGGGCGTAGGGTATGGGTTAGAGTTAGGGTTAGGGTTAGTGTTAGGGTTAGGGCTCGGTTTAGGTTACGGGTTAGGATTAGGGTACGCATTAGTGTTAGGGTAGGGGTTAGGGTTAGGGTACGCTTTAGGGTGAGGGTAGTTATTAAACCTATCCCACTCTCTAGATACCCCTTAGCACGTAAAGGAATATTATTTGGGGGTCCAGTCATGGAGAAGGGTTTAGACACTAGGAGAAGATAAGGAACACACCCATTATCAAGAAATCACATTAGGATTCTCTTTTTAACCTGTTCCTTAAAACACTAGTGCTTAGGAAATCTATTGGAGGCAGAAGCCGTCAAGGGTAGCTTAGGGTTAGGGTTAGGGTTAGGGTGAGGGTTAGGGTACGGCTTACGATACGGGTTCGGGGAGGGGTTCGGGTAGGGCTTAGGGTATGGGTTAGGGTTAGGGTTAGGGTTAGTGTTAGGGTTAGGGCTCGGTTTAGGGTACGGGTTAGGATTAGGGTACGCGTTAGGGTTAGGGTAGGGGTTATGGTTAGGGTACGCGTTAGGGTGGGGGTAGTTATTAAACCTATCACACTCTCTAGATACCCCTTAGCACGTAAATGACTATTATTTGGGGGTCCAGCCATGGAGAAGAGTTTAGACACGAGGAGAAGATAAGGAACACACCCATTATCAAGAAATCACAATGTGATTCTCTTTTTAAACTGTTCCTTAAAACACTAATGCTTAGGAAATCTATTGGAGGCAGAAGCAGTCAAGGGTAGCTTAGGGTTAGGGTTAGGGTTAGGGTGAGGGTTAGGGTACGGCTTAGGGTACGGGTTCGGGGAGGGGTTCGGGTAGGCCGTAGGGTATGGGTTAGGGTTAGGGTTAGGGTTAGTGTTAGGGTTAGGGCTCGGTTTAGGGTACGGGCTAGGATTAGGGTACGCGTTAGTGTTAGGGTAGTGGTTAGGGTTAGGGTACGCTTTAGGGTGAGGGTAGTTATTAAACCTATCCCACTCTCTAGATACCCCTTAGCACGTAAAGGAATATTATTTGGGGGTCCAGCCATGGAGAAGAGTTTAGACACGAGGAAAAGATAAGGAACACACCCATTATCAAGAAATCACATTAGGATTCTCTTTTAAACCTGTTCCTTAAATCACTAGTGCTTAGGAAATCTATTGGAGGCAGAAGCCGTCAAGGGTAGCTTAGGGTTAGGGTTAGGGTTAGGGTGAGGGTTAGGGTACGGCTTAGGGTACGGGTTCGGGGAGGGGTTCGGGTACGGCGTAGGGTATGGGTTAGAGTTAGGGTTAGGGTTAGGGTTAGGGTTAGGGCTCGGTTTAGGGTACGGGTTAAGATTAGGGTACGCGTTAGTGTTAGGGTAGGGGTTAGGGTTAGGGTACGCTTTAGGGTGAGGGTAGTTATTAAACCTATCCCACTCTCTAGATACCCCTTAGCACGTAAAGGAATATTATTTGGGGGTCCAGCCATGGAGAAGGGTTTAGACACTGGGAGAAGATAAGGAACACAGCCATTATCATGAAATCACAATATGATTCTCTTTTTAAACTGTTCCTTAAAACACTAGTGGTTAGGAAATCTATTGGAGGCAGAAGCAGTCAAGGGTAGCTTAGGGTTAGGGTTAGGGTTAGGGTGAGGGTTAGGGTACGGCTTAGGGTACGGGTTCGGGCAGGGTTTCGGGTAGGGCGTAGGGTATGGGTTAGGGTTAGGGTTAGGGTTAGTGTTAGAGTTAGGGCTCGGTTTAGGGTACGGGTTAGGATTAGGGTACTCGTTAGGGTTAGGGTAGCGGTTAGGGTTAGTGTACGCGTTAGGGTGAGGGTAGTTATTAAACCTATCACACTCTCTAGATACCCCTTAGCACGTAAAGGAATATTATTTGGGGGTCCAGCCATGGAGAAGAGTTTAGACACTAGGAGAAGATAAGGAACACACCCATTATCATGAAATCACATTAGGATTCTCTTTTTAACCTGTTCCTTAAAACACTAGTGCTTCGGAAATCTATTGGAGGCAGAAGCAGTCAAGGGTAGATTAGGGTTAGGGTTAGGGTTAGGGTGAGGGTTAGGGTACGGCTTAGGTTACGGGTTCGGGGAGGGGTTCGGGTAGGACGTAGGGTATGGTTTAGGGTTAGGGTTAGGGCTAGTGTTAGGGTTAGGGCTCGGTTTAGGGTACGGGTTAGGATTAGGGTACACGTTAGGGTTCGGGTAGGGGTTAGGGTTAGGGTACGCGTTAGGGTGAGGGTAGTTATTAAACCTATCCCACTCTCTAGATACCCCTTAGCACGTAAAGGAATATTATTTGGGGGTCCAGCCATGGAGAAGAGTTTAGACACGAGGAGAAGATAAGGAACACACCCATTATCAAGAAATCACATTACGATTCTCTTTTTAACCTGTTCCTTAAAACACTAGTGCTTAGGAAATCTATTGGAGGCAGAAGCCGTCAAGGGTAGCTTAGGGTTAGGGTTAGGGTTAGGGTGAGGGTTAGGGTACGGTTTAGCGTACGGGTTCAGGGAGGGGTTCGGGTAGGGCGTAGGGTATGGGTTAGGGTTAGGGTTAGGGTTAGTGTTAGGGTTAGGGCTCGGTTTAGGGTACGGGTTAGGATTAGGGTACGCGCTAGGGTTAGGGTAGGGGTAAGGGTTAGGGTACGCGTTAGGGTGAGGGTAGTTATTAAACCTATCACACTCTCTAGATACCCCTTAGCACATAAAGGAATATTATTTGGGGGTCCAGCCATGGAGAAGAGTTTAGACACGAGGAGAAGATAAGGAACACACCCATTATCAAGAAATCACATTAGGATTCTCTTTTTAACATGTTCCTTAAAACACTAGTGCTTAGGAAATCTATTGGAGGCAGAAGCCGTCAAGGGTAGCTTAGGGTTAGGGTTAGGGTTAGGGTGAGGGTTAGGGTACTTCTTAGGGTACGGGTTCGGGGAGGGGTTCGGGTAGGGCGTAGGGTATGGGTTAGGGTTAGGGTTAGGGCTAGTGTTAGGGTTAGGGCTCGGTTTAGGGTACAGGTTAGGATTAGGGTACGCGGTAGGGTCAGGGTAGGTGTTAGGGTTAGTGTACGCGTTAGGGTGAGGGTAGTTATTAAACCTATCCCACTCTCTAGATACCCCTTAGCACGTACAGGAATATTATTGGGGGTCCAGCCATGGAGAAGAGTTTAGACACTAGGAGAAGATAAGGAACACACCCATTATCACGAAATCACATTAGGATTCTCTTTTTAACCTGTTCCTTAAAACACTAGTGCTTAGGAAATCTATTGGAGGCAGAAGCAGTCAAGGGTAGCTTAGGGTTAGGGTTAGGGTTAGGGTGAGGGTTAGGGTACGGCTTTGGGTACGGGTTCGGGCAGGGTTTCGGGTAGGGCGTAGGGTATGGGTTAGGGTTAGGGTTAGGGTTAGTGTTAGAGTTAGGGCTCGGTTTAGGGTACGGGTTAGGATTAGGGTACTCGTTAGGGTTAGGGTAGCGGTTAGGGTTAGTGTACGCGTTAGGGTGAGGGTAGTTATTAAACCTATCACACTCTCTAGATACCCCTTAGCACGTAAAGGAATATTTTTTGGGGGTCCAGCCATGGAGAAGAGTTTAGACACTAGGAGAAGATAAGGAACACACCCATTATCATGAAATCACATTAGGATTCTCTTTTTAACCTGTTCCTTAAAACACTAGTGCTTCGGAAATCTATTGGAGGCAGAAGCAGTCAAGGGTAGATTAGGGTTAGGGTTAGGGTTAGGGTGAGGGTTAGGGTACGGCTTAGGTTACGGGTTCGGGGAGGGGTTCGGGTAGGACGTAGGGTATGGTTTAGGGTTAGGGTTAGGGCTAGTGTTAGGGTTAGGGCTCGGTTTAGGGTACGGGTTAGGATTAGGGTACACGTTAGGGTTCGGGTAGGGGTTAGGGTTAGGGTACGCGTTAGGGTGAGGGTAGTTATTAAACCTATCCCACTCTCTAGATACCCCTTAGCACGTAAAGGAATATTATTTGGGGGTCCAGCCATGGAGAAGAGTTTAGACACGAGGAGAAGATAAGGAACACACCCATTATCAAGAAATCACATTAGGATTCTCTTTTTAACCTGTTCCTTAAAACACTAGTGCTTAGGAAATCTATTGGAGGCAGAAGCCGTCAAGGGTAGCTTAGGGTTAGGGTTAGGGTTAGGGTGAGGGTTAGGGTACGGCTTTAGGGTACGGGTTCAGGGAGGGGTTCGGGTAGGGCGTAGGGTATGGGTTAGGGTTAGGGTTAGGGTCAAGTGTTAGGGTTAGGGCTCGGTTTAGGGTTACGGGTTAGGATTAGGGTACGCGTTAGGGTTAGGGTAGGGGTTAGGGTTAGGGTACGCGTTAGGGTGAGGGTAGTTATTAAACCTATCCACACTCTCTAGATACCCCTTAGCACATAAAGGAATATTATTTGGGGGTCCAGCCATGGAGAAGAGTTTAGACACGAGGAGAAGATAAGGAACACACCCATTATCAAGAAATCACATTAGGATTCTCTTTTTAACATGTTCCTTAAAACACTAGTGCTTAGGAAATCTATTGGAGGCAGAAGCCGTCAAGGGTAGCTTAGGGTTAGGGTTTAGGGTTAGGGTGAGGGTTAGGGTACTTCTTAGGGTACGGGTTCGGGGAGGGGTTCGGGTAGGGCGTAGGGTATGGGTTAGGGTTAGGGTTAGGGCTAGTGTTAGGGTTAGGGCTCGGTTTAGGGTACAGGTTAGGATTAGGGGTACGCGGTAGGGTCAGGGTAGGTGTTAGGGTTAGTGTACGCGTTAGGGTGAGGGTAGTTATTAAACCTATCCCACTCTCTAGATACCCCTTAGCACGTACAGGAATATTATTGGGGGTCCAGCCATGGAGAAGAGTTTAGACACTAGGAGAAGATAAGGAACACACCCATTATCACGAAATCACATTAGGATTCTCTTTTTAACCTGTTCCTTAAAACACTAGTGCTTAGGAAATCTATTGGAGGCAGAAGCAGTCAAGGGTAGCTTAGGGTTAGGGTTAGGG